>NW_028156402.1:82500-90241 GCF_964263955.1 Coregonus lavaretus
TACTTTATCTGTGCTTGTTTGAGCTTGCCTGGGTTAGTGGCCCTATTGAATACTAGCTAAAGTACAACCCCATCTCTGTCTCTGGGGTCTGAAAGTGGCCCAGTTTGTACATATCTTAGAGCTATGAGGTGAAACCCAGGTCTGAATAAAACAAATAGGACCTGAACCCAGGTCTGAATAAAACTAACAGGACCTGAACCCAGGTCTGAATAAAACTAATAGGACCTGAACCCAGGTCTGAATAAAACTAACAGGACCTGAACTCCTGGTTGTTTGGATAGCTGCGGTAGCGCCGGGCTTAAAGCTAAACACGAAGCGACCAGGGGGTCAAAACGACGGCTGGCGTGCAACCCCTCTGTTTGGTTCTGTCTGACTCTTGGGTGACCCAACCGTGGGTGTGTGTTTCTGAGAGTGTGGGGTGTGTGTGTGTGTGTGTGTGTGTGTGTGTGTGTGTATGGTAGGTGACCTGTGTTTTCCTGGGCAAGGTCATAGAGACAGGCAGGAGGTCCTGGCATACTACCTCTCATTCTGCACACAGAGCAGGCTTCCCTTTAAACTGAGCATGTCAGCCGCTGACACAGACATCTACTAACACTAAGTATGTACACTCTTAAACATACAGGACAGTGCATACTGTACACACAGACAGTACACACCCCCCTACCGCGTGGACACATTTTGGACATACTGCCTGCCGACCAACACAGACATACACACACACACTCCAACCGATTAGGACCCGCGACAAAAGCTACAATGACAGAAGGCTGTTCTGTACTAGACTATACCCCCTTCTGGCAGGAGGCTGTTCTGTACTAGACTATACCCCCTTCTGACAGAAGGCTGTTCTGTACTAGACTATACCCCCTTCTGGCAGGAGGCTGTTCTGTACTAGACTATACCCCCTTCTGACAGAAGGCTGTTCTGTACTAGACTATACCCCCTTCTGGGAAAAGTTAGAGCATGACCTAAATACAGCAGGAGATCAGAAAAGCCTGAATATTCTGATGTTATGTGATCTGTCTCTAAGAGCATAGTACTGGGTTTCCAGGAATCAAACTGCTCTGTGTTTGTCTCTAGGATTTAGGTTAGATTTAGAATGTGCAGAGAGAGGGTAAAGACAGAGAGAGGGTAAAGACAGAGAGAGGGTAAAGACAGAGAGAGGATAAAGACAGAGAGGGGGTAAAGACAGAGAGGGTAAAGACCGAGAGAGGGTAAAGACCGAGAGAGGGTAAAGACAGAGAGGGTAAAGACAGAGAGAGAGGGTAAAGACAGAGAGAGGGTAAAGACAGAGAGAGGGTAAAGACAGAGAGAGGGTAAAGACAGAGAGAGGGTAAAGACAGAGAGAGGGTAAAGACAGAGAGAGGGTAAAGACAGAGAGAGAGGGTAAAGACAGAGAGAGAGGGTAAAGACAGAGAGAGGGTAAAGCCAGAGAGAGAGGGTAAAGACAGAGAGAGGGTAAAGACAGAGAGGGTAAAGACAGAGAGAGGATAAAGACAGAGAGAGGGTAAAGACAGAGAGGGTAAAGACAGAGAGAGGGTAAAGACAGAGAGGGTAAAGACAGAGAGAGGGTAACCTAGCTGGTACAAGGTCAGGTAAAGACAGCATGAAGTGAGCGCTACTGGAGCGGTACTGGAGCGAAATTGGAGCGGGCGAGAACGCTGACGCTCCAGCCTTCGGGGAAACTCGCTCCGCGCTCCAGTCAAACAGGGCACGCTCCGCTCCTCACGCCACTCCACTCACATAATGTGGTTCCAGTCAGCTGTATGGCAATAGATACACATGTGCCCCCCTATATCGATGTACTAATGGATCCTTCCTAACGTGGAGCTGTGTGTTTCCTCATCTCAGGTGTACGGCGCAGCCATCCAGTTCTACGAGCTCTACTCCCAGGACTGTCTGACCGACCAGCAGCGCTCTCAGCTGGGTCTGAAGGGGCTGGACCACGGGCCCTCTTCCCCAGCCTCATCCCCAGCCCTGGGGCCCAGGGCTGTACACACCAACAAGTGTATCTGTCTGCTGTCTCACTGGCCCTTCTTTGACGCCTTCCGCAAGTTCCTCACCTTCCTCTATCGGTACTCCATCTCTGGACCTCACGCCCTGCCCATCGAGAAGTGAGCACCGTGTGAATGATATAGTTCACAGCAGACGTTTTTTTGTGGTATCAACTGCGGCACTTGAACCCATGGCCTTGGCGTTGCTAGCGCCATGCTGAGCCACTGTCCTTTTATAACTAGAGAGCGTTGTCAGTTACCCTGCATGGCACTGACTGTGTTATCTGACAGCTCTGTATAGGACAGGCACCATACCCAGGCACTTTGTACATAGATGTACTGTAGACACACAATTCCAAAGGGTGTCCAGTCCACTAAATAAACACCAGAGACTATCTTTAGATCAAGTGTTTACTGACAGTTCAACAGGCCATTGTTTTGGTCAGGTGGCAGGGTAGTGGCAGGACTCTATATAAATCTACCCCGTCCCAGACGGCGTGATGACAGATTATGCTCCCCTCCTCCTCAGGGTTATTTCTGGCCTCATGTCCCGTAACTCCTTCTTCTTCTTCTTCTTCTTCTTCTTCTCCTTCCTTCCTTCCTTCCTTCCTTCCTGTCAGGCACATCTCCCACTTCATGCACAAGGTGCCCTTCCCCTCCTCCCAGAGGCCCAGGATCCTGGTGCAGGTGAGTTTAGGCGTCCATGGTGCTGTTTGTGGTTTCTGTCAGTATGTGTCTCTGTTCACTACAAGACCATGTCTGACTCTCTCTTGATCATAATCATCATTCTTTTAATAGTGTTTTTCTCAAAGTTATTTACATTGTATCTCTGGTAACAGAGACAGTACTGGTATATGGGAGTCTTTGATAACAGCCACCTGCGGCATGAAGCACGGCAGCCATTTTGTGCCAGACCTGTCCCTACCACACTATACCTGTGGTAATGTGTTGACATTCCCCAGCTCTCACCTCACGACAGCCTGATGTTGAGCCAGCCTGTGTCCTCCCCTCTACCACTCAGGTAAGACAGGTATCATATGCACTGAGTGTACAAAACATTAAGAACACCTTCCCAATATTGACTTGCGACCCCCCCCCCCCCCATTTTGCCCTCAATTTGTCGGGGCATGGACTCTACAATCCAATGCTTCCCACAGTTGTGTCAAGTTGGCTGGATGTCCTTTGGGTGGTGGACCATTCTTGATACACATGGAAAATTGTTGAGCGTGAAAACTCCAGCAGTGTTGCAGTTCTTGACACACTCAAACCGGTGCGCCTGGCACCTACTACCATACCCCGTTCAAAGGCACTTAAATATTTTGTCTTGCCCATTCACCCTCTGAATGGCACACACACACAATCCATGTCTCGGTTGTCTTTAACCTGAATTGTGTATATCATGATGAGAACAGTAGTGGTCCGAGAACAGTACCTTGAAGAACTCCAAAACATACCTTTTATATTGGTTTGAAGAATTGGACGAAGGTTTGGTGACTGCTGGTGAAGTGTATGGTATAAGTTGTGGTATGGTTATTTTATGGCATGTGTTGTGGTATGGTTAATTTATGGTATTAGTTATGGTATGGTTAATTTATGGTATTAGTTATGGCATGGTTATTTTATGGCATGTGTTGTGGTATGGTTAATTTATGGTATTAGTTATGGTATGGTTAATTTATGGTATTAGTTATGGCTTGTGTTGTGGTATGGTTAATTTATGGTATTAGTTATGGTATGGTTAATTTATGGTATTAGTTATGGTATTGTTATTTTATGGCATGTGTTGTGGTATGGTTAATTTATGGTATTAGTTATGTTATGGTATTAGTTATGGTATGGTTAATTTATGGTATTAGTTATGGTATGGTTAATTTATGGTATTAGTTATGGTATGGTTAATGTATGGTATTAGTTATGTTATGGTTAATTTATGGTATGGTTAATTTATGGTATTAGTTATGGTATGGTTAATTTATGGTATTAGTTATGGTATGGTTAATTTATGGTATGTGTTATGATATGGTTAATTTATGGTATTAGTTATGGTATGGTTAATTTATGGTATTAGTTATGGTATGGTTAATTTATGGTATTAGTTATGGTAGGTTAATTTATGGTATTAGTTATGGTATGGTTAATTTATGGTATGTGTTATGATAGCGATGTAGTGTGTTTATCTTTTCTATGGGTGTGTTCCAGTGGTGGTCGTTTCTCCACGCTGCTGCAGAACCTCGGTCCGGAGAATGCTATAACGCTCCTGGTGTTTGCTGTGACAGAACATAAGATCCTGGTCCACTCTCTACGGCCCGCTGTTCTGACCAGTGTCACTGAGGCTCTGGTGGCTGTGAGTACCTCAGATATCAGCTGTTTAACACTTCTACTATAGTACCTCAGATATCAGCTGTTTAACACTTCTACTATAGTACCTCAGATATCAGCTGTTTAACACTTCCACTATAGTACCTCTGATATCAGCTGTTTAACACTTCCTCTGATATCAGCTGTTTAACACTTCCACTACAGTACCTCAGATATCAGCTGTTTAACACTTCTACTAGAGTACCTCAGATATCAGCTGTTTAACACTTCTACTATAGTACCTCAGATATCAGCTGTTTAACACTTCTACTATAGTACCTCAGATATCAGCTGTTTAACACTTCCACTATAGTACCTCAGATATCAGCTGTTTAACACTTCCACTAGAGTACCTCAGATATCAGCTGTTTAACACTTCCACTAGAGTACCTCAGATATCAGCTGTTTAACACTTCTACTAGAGTACCTCAGATATCAGCTGTTTAACACTTCCACTAGAGTACCTCAGATATCAGCTGTTTAACACTTCCACTAGAGTACCTCAGATATCAGCTGTTTAACACTTCTACTATAGTACCTCAGATATCAGCTGTTTAACACTTCCACTATAGTACCTCAGATATCAGCTGTTTAACACTTCTACTATAGTACCTCAGATATCAGCTGTTTAACACTTCCACTATAGTACCTCAGATATCAGCTGTTTAACACTTCTACTATAGTACCTCAGATATCAGCTGTTTAACACTTCCACTATAGTACCTCAGATATCAGCTGTTTAACACTTCCACTATAGTACCTCAGATATCAGCTGTTTAACACTTCTACTATAGTACCTCAGATATCAGCTGTTTAACACTTCCACTATAGTACCTCAGATATCAGCTGTTTAACACTTCCACTATAGTACCTCAGATATCAGCTGTTTAACACTTCCACTATAGTACCTCAGATATCAGCTGTTTAACACTTCCACTATAGTACCTCAGATATCAGCTGTTTAACACTTCTACTATAGTACCTCAGATATCAGCTGTTTAACACTTCTACTATAGTACCTCAGATATCAGCTGTTTAACACTTCCACTATAGTACCTCAGATATCAGCTGTTTAACACTTCTACTATAGTACCTCAGATATCAGCTGTTTAACACTTCTACTATAGTACCTCAGATATCAGCTGTTTAACACTTCCTCTGATATCAGCTGTTTAACACTTCCACTATAGTACCTCAGATATCAGCTGTTTAACACTTCTACTATAGTACCTCAGATATCAGCTGTTTAACACTTCTACTATAGTACCTCAGATATCAGCTGTTTAACACTTCCACTATAGTACCTCAGATATCAGCTGTTTAACACTTCCACTATAGTACCTCAGATATCAGCTGTTTAACACTTCCACTATAGTACCTCAGATATCAGCTGTTTAACACTTCTACTATAGTACCTCAGATATCAGCTGTTTAACACTTCTACTATAGTACCTCAGATATCAGCTGTTTAACACTTTCACTATAGTACCTCAGATATCAGCTGTTTAACACTTCTACTATAGTACCTCAGATATCAGCTGTTTAACACTTCCACTACAGGACTTTTAGTAGTAGCTTGCGGTTTTAGTAAGTAGCTTAAATAATTAGCTATGGCAGTTTGATAGTAGAGCTTAAATATTTAGCAATGGCAGTTTGATAGTAGAGCTTAAATAATTAGCTATGGTAGTTTGATAGTAGAGCTTAAATATTTAGCAATGGCAGTTTGATAGTAGAGCTTAAATAATTAGCTATGGCAGTTTGATAGTAGAGCTTAAATAATTAGCAATGGCAGTTTGATAGTAGAGCTTAAATAATTAGCTATGGCAGTTTGATAGTAGAGCTTAAATAATTAGCAATGGCAGTTTGATAGTAGAGCTTAAATAATTAGCTATGGCAGTTTGATAGTAGAGCTTAAATAATTAGCTATGGCAGTTTGATAGTAGAGCTTAAATAATTAGCTATGGCAGTTTGATAGTAGAGCTTAAATAATTAGCAATGGCAGTTTGATAGTAAAACTAAAATTTAGCTATGGCAGTTTTGATAGTATTTTTAGTAGTAGCTAAGGTATTGCAGTGTTGGTAATATCTCTGTTTTGACAGTAGTTTTAAAGGTTCAGTTTCCTGATTTGACCTCCCTCCCTCTCTCTCCCTCCCCCTTCCTCCCCCTCGCTCTCATCCTCAGATGATCTTCCCGTTCCACTGGCAGTGTCCGTACATCCCTCTGTGCCCGCTGGCCCTGGCAGGTGTCCTCTCCGCCCCCTGCCCCTTCATCGTGGGCGTCGACTCACGCTACTTTGACCTTTACGACCCCCCGCTGGACGTCAGCTGTGTCGACCTCGACACAAACACCATCTCCCAGTAAGCACTGCTTCTTCTGACACAAACACCATCTCCCAGTAAGCATTGCGGCGACTACCAACCCCCTGTTGTGTACTAGAATGGAATGGGATGGGATTGAATAGAATGGAATAGACTGTTTTCTATCCATATAATGTGTAAATTCTCTTTTTTGAGTACTGATCCCCCACACAGCATTTGCCCTTTGTGACTATAGCATTCTGCTCAGTCCCCAAACAACTCTCACAGAATTACTCTCAGACATACCACTTAGCTAAAGGGCTGAGAGCAACACAGGGTCAGCCATAGTGCAGGACCCCAACCACTTAGCTAAAGGGCTGAGAGCAACACAGGGTCAGCCATAGTGCAGGACCCCAACCACTTAGCTAAAGGGCTGAGAGCAACACAGGGTCAGCCATAGTAAAGGACCCCCAACCACTTAGCTAAAGGGCTGAGAGCAACACAGGGTCAGCCATAGTGCAGGACCCCAACCACTTAGCTAAAGGGCTGAGAGCAACACAGGGTCAGCCATAGTAAAGGACCCCCAACCACTTAGCTAAAGGGCTGAGAGCAACACCGGGTCAGCCATAGTGCAGGACCCCAACCACTTAGCTAAAGGGCTGAGAGCAACACAGGGTCAGCCATAGTGCAGGACCCCCAACCACTTAGCTAAAGGGCTGAGAGCAACACAGGGTCAGCCATAGTAAAGGACCCCCAACCACTTAGCTAAAGGGCTGAGAGCAACACAGGGTCAGCCATAGTGCAGGACCCCCAACCATTTAGCTAAAGGGCTGAGAGCAACACAGGGTCAGCCATAGTAAAGGACCCCCAACCACTTAGCTAAAGGGCTGAGAGCAACATAGGGTCAGCCATAGTGCAGGACCCCAACCACTTAGCTAAAGGGCTGAGAGCAACACAGGGTCAGCCATAGTAAAGGACCCCCAACCACTTAGCTAAAGGGCTGAGAGCAACACAGGGTCAGCCATAGTGCAGGACCCCCAACCATTTAGCTAAAGGGCTGAGAGCAACACAGGGTCAGCCATAGTAAAGGAC
>NW_028156401.1:7500-17008 GCF_964263955.1 Coregonus lavaretus
ACACTCACACAGGCCTGGTTTGAATTATAGAGGTGCTGTTCCCATAGACAATCTCCTGACATAGAGGGAACACACTCACACAGGCCTGGCTTGAATTATTTACCATACATTGGATTAGTTGAGGACGGAGACAGAGAGGGAGGAGAAAAGGGAGAGATATATACATTTGTAGTGTGTATGTGTGTGTGTGTGTGTGTGTGTGTGTGTGTGTGTGTGTGTGTGTGTGTGTGTGTGTGTGTGTGTGTGTGTGTGTGTGTGTTTGTGTGTCTGTGTGTGTGTGTGTGTGTGTGTGTGTGTGTGTGTGTGTGTGTGTGTGTGTGTGTGTGTGTGTGTGTGTGTGTGTGTGTGTGTTCTATTCTGAGAGAGGCGTGAGGAAAAACTGACAACAGCTGTTGACATGAGTCACATGACATTGATTGATTTTCTATTCACACACACACACACTTCGGCATGATTGATATGAAAGCTGTCATTTCTTCTATTGCTGGCAGGCCTCTGTTATCTCTATGGTAACAGGACTCCGTCCTTCCACACACCATTCTGGGGCCGTTCTGGGGCCGTGGGACATTCTGGACCGTTCTGGGCCGTTCTGGGGCCGTGGTATGTTCTGGGAATGTTCTGGGACGTTCTGGTGCAGTGGGACGTTCTGGGATGTTCTCGGGCTGTGGGACGTTCTGGGATGCTGTGGGATGTTCTGGGACGTTATGGGACGTTCTGGGATGTTCTGGGACATTCTCGGGCTGTGGGACGTTCTGGGAAGTCCTGGACAAGGCTTACTCACAACTCCGGAAGTCACCCTCTGAGTTTCATGCATACGTTTGGAAATATGTTGGCACACTTTAATACAAAATAATGTTGAACTGTTACTGAGGTTACACGGTTCCTAAATGTTCTGGGAAAGTAAGTCATAATGTCAGGAGTCAGGCACAGGCACTGTCTCAAAGCCAGGTGTGGATGGGGGCGTGGTCGGCCTTCCATTTCCTGTAGTCCGCGATCAGCTACTGTGTCTTGCTGACATTGAGGGAGAGATTGCTGTCCTGGCACCACACTGCCAGGTCCCTAACCTCCTCCCTATTGGCTGTCTCATTGTCATCAGTGATCAGGCCTACCGCCGTCGTGTCGTCGGTAAACTTTAATGATGGTGTTGGAGTCGTGCACGGCCACACAGTCGTGGGTGAACAGGGAGTACAGGAGTGGACTGAGCACACACCCCTGAGGGGCCCCCCATGTTGAGGGTCAGCGTGGCGGATGTGTTGTTGCCTACCCTCACCACCTGGGGGCACCCCGCCAGGAAGTCCAGGATCCAATTCGCAGAAGGAGGTGTTCAGTCCCAGGTTACTTAACTTAAGTGTGGGCACTATGGTGTTGAACGCTGAGCCGTAGTCAATGAACAGCATTCTCACGTAGGGTGTTCCTTTTGTCCAGGTGGAAAAAGGAAGTGTGGAGTGCAATAGAGATTGCGTCATCTGTGGATCTCTTTGGGGCGGTAAGCGAATTCGAGTGGGTCCAAGGTGTCTGGGATGATGGTGTTGATGTGAGTGTTGACCAGCGTTTCAAAGCATTTCATGGCTACAGATGTGAGTGCTATGGGGTGATAGTCATTTAGACAGGTTACCTTGGCATTCTTGGGCACATGGATTATGGTGGTCTGCTTGAAACATGCAAGTTTTACAGACTGGGTCAGGGAGAGGTTGAACATGTCAGTGAAGACACTTGCCAGCTGGTCAGCACATGCTATGAGTACGAGAATGTTAACCTGTTTAAAGGTCTTACATTGGCTATGAAGAGCGTGATCACACAGTTGTCTGGGAACAACTGGTGCTCTCACGCATGGTTCAGTGTTGCTTGCCTCAAATTGAACATAGAAGGCCTTTAGCTCATCTGTCAGGCTCCCGTCACTGGACAGCTCACGGTTGGGTTTCCCTTTGTTTTGCAAGCCCTGCCACATCTGACGAGCGTCAGAGCCGGTGTAGTAGGATTCAATCTTAGTCCTGTATTGACTCTTTGCCTGTTTGATGGTTCGTCGGAGGGCATAGCGGGATTTCTTATAAGCTTCCGGGTTAGAGTCCCGCTCCTTGAAAGAGGTAGCTCTAGCCTTTAGCTCAGTGCGGATGTTTCCTGTAATCCATGGCTTCTGGTTGGGGTATGTACGTATGGTCACCGTGGGGACGACGTCATCGATGCACTTATTAATGAAGCCGGTGACTGATGTGGTGTACTCCTCAATGCTATCAGATGAATCCTGGAACATATTCCAGTCTGTGCTAGAGGAACAGTCCTGTAGCTTAGTATCCCCTTCATCGGACCACTTCCGTATTGAGCACATCAATGGTACTTCCTGTTTAAGTTTTTACTTGTAAGCAGGAATCAGGAGGATAGAGTTATGGTCAGATTTGCCAAAAGGAGGGCGAGGGAGAGCTTTGAATGTGTCTCTGTGTGGTGGAGTAAAAGGTGGTCTAGAGTTTTGTATGTGTCTCTGTGTGGAGTAAAGGTGATCTAGAGTTTTGTATGTGTCTCTGTGTGTGGAGTAAAGGTGATCTAGAGTTTTTCGCCTCTAGTTGCACTGGTGACATGCCGGTAGAAATGAGGTAAAACAGATTTCAGTTTTCCTGCATAAAAATCTCCAGCCACTAGGAGCGCAGCCTCTGGGAGAGCATTTTCTCTGGGTGAGCATTTTCTTATTTGCGTATGTCTCTATAGAGCTCGTTGAGTGCAGCCTAAGTGCCAGCATCAGTTTGAGTTGTAAATAGACGGCTATGAAAAATATAGATGAAAACTGTCTTGGTAAATAGTGCTTATCATGAGGTACTCTACCTCAGAACCTCCAGACTTCCTTGATATCAGACATCACTTCCTGTTGTTAACAGAGAGAAGGAGGAGCCACTAACCCCCTCTGAGCTGCCGTTCTGTCCTTTTCTTTCTAGGGATCAGCTTTAATATTGCAGATGTATTGTAGCTTCCATCAATGTAATTGTCTGCATCATTTCCAATCCTACCATATCATATATATATATATCTAATATAAACTCAGCATGCAACAATTTCAACATTTTTACTGAGTGACAGTTCATAGAAGCAAATCAGTCAATTGAAATATATACATTAGGTCCTAATCTATGGATTTCACATGACTAGGTAGGGGTGTATCCATGGGTGGGCCTGGGAGGGCAAAGGCCCACCCACTTGGGAGCCAGGCCCAGCCAATCAGAATCAGTTTTCCCCACAAAAGGGCTTTATTACAGACAGAAATACTCCTCAGCACCCCCCTGCGGTCGTGAGGCCGGTTGGACGTGCTGCCAAATTCTCTAAAAATGACGTTGGAGGCAGCTTATGGTGGAGAAATTAACATTAAATTATTTGGCAACAGCTTTGGTGGACATTCCTGCAGTCAGAATGCCAATTGCACGCTCCCTCAAAACTTGACATATCTGTGGCATTATATTGTGTGACAAAACGGCACATTTTAGAGTAGCCTTTTCTTGTCCCCAGCACAAGGTGCACCTGTGTAATGATCATGCCGTTTAATCAGCTTCTTGATCTGCCACACCTGTCAGGTGGATGGATTATCTTGGCAAAGGAGAAATGCTCACTAACAGGGATGTAAACACATTTGTGCACAAAATGTGAGCGAAATAAGCTTTTTGTGCGAATGGAAAATGTCTGGGATCTTTTATTTCAGCTCATGAAACATGGGACCAACACTTTACATGTTGCGTTTATATTTTTGTTCAGTGTAGTAATCCACCCAAAACAGTAAACATGCTTTTAATAATAACCAATGATAGGTTGATGATAACCAATGATATGTTGATAATAACCAATGATATGTTGATAATAACCAATGATAGGTTGATAATAACCAATGATAGGTTGATAATAACCAATGATAGGTTGATAATAACCAATGATAGGTTGACAATAACCAATGATAGGTTGACAATAACCGATGATAGGTTGATAATAACCAATGATAGGTTGATAATAACCAATGATAGGTTGATAATAACCAATGATAGGTTGATAATAACCAATGATAGGTTGATAATAACCAATGATAGGTTGACAATAACCGATGATAGGTTGATAATAACCAATGATAGGTTGATAATAACCAATGATAGGTTGATAATAACCAATGATAGGTTGATAATAACCAATGATAGGTTAATGATAACCAATGATAGATTGATAATAACCAATGATAGGTTGATGATAACCAATGATAGATTGATAATAACCAATGATAGGTTGATAATAACCAATGATAGATTGATAATAACCAATGATAGCCATTTATGAGCATGTAGTGCACTTTTCTTCTGAAAACTGAAGAAGGTCGTCTCCCACAATGCATTGGTTCCGACTTCTTGTTGCAGTTGGTATGGAGCAACAGCAGAAATTTCCAGTCGACTGCATTCGAAAGTTCATGACCTTTGATCACATGGTTGTTGTAAAGGTCATGCAGTCAACATGTAGTCGCAAGTCGAAACAATTTTTATACCCATAATGCAACACACATTGAAAGGCGGTGACCAACGTTGGTTAACGTCTTGACAAAAGTGATCCGCTCGAAACGCGCCCCATTGTTTTGGCTCTTGAACATGTCCATGATGGTACCATATGTTAGTGTAATGTTTCGTTCTGACCACTAGATGGTGGCAGAGTGGCAGAGCGAGTGGAAGCAGCACAGAGATGAGAACAGAGCAGAGAAGAAGGACTGTTAGACTTCACCCCTCAGAGTAGGGTGAATTTTCCCCTAGACGCCTGATCTTGGGTCAGTTTAGCATTTCCCCCACTAATGGTTAAGGGTAGGACTAGGGGAAGGGAAACTGACCCTAGACCTGTAACTAGGGGAAACTTCACCCTGAGTCAGAAGCTGTATGTATCAAGCATCTCAAAGTAGGAGTGCTGATCTAGTAGGAGTGGATCAGCTCCCTCCTCTCCATATAACCTTATCCATTATGAGAAGATGGTGCCAACAGACATGGCCAGCTCTGCTTCTAGCTCCTAAGCAACAGACATGGCAGCTCTGCTTCTAGCTCCTAAGCAACAGACATGGCAGCTCTGCTTCTAGCTCCTAAGCAACAGACATGGCAGCTCTGCTTCTAGCTCCTCAGCAACAGACATGGCAGCTCTGCTTCTAGCTCCTCAGCAACAGACATGGCAGCTCTGCTTCTAGCTCCTCAGCAACAGACATGGCAGCTCTGCTTCTAGCTCCTAAGCAACAGACATGGCAGCTCTGCTTCTAGCTCCTAAGCAACAGACATGGCAGCTCTGCTTCTAGCTCCTAAGCAACAGACATGGCAGCTCTGCTTCTAGCTCCTAAGCAACAGACATGGCAGCTCTGCTTCTAGCTCCTCAGCAACAGACATGGCAGCTCTGCTTCTAGCTCCTCAGCAACAGACATGGCAGCTCTGCTTCTAGCTCCTAAGCAACAGACATGGCAGCTCTGCTTCTAGCTCCTAAGCAACAGACATGGCAGCTCTGCTTCTAGCTCCTAAGCAACAGACATGGCAGCTCTGCTTCTAGCTCCTAAGCAACAGACATGGCAGCTCTGCTTCTAGCTCCTAAGCAACAGACATGGCAGCTCTGCTTCTAGCTCCTAAGCAACAGACATGGCAGCTCTGCTTCTAGCTCCTAAGCAACAGACATGGCAGCTCTGCTTCTAGCTCCTAAGCAACAGACATGGCAGCTCTGCTTCTAGCTCCTAAGCAACAGACATGGCAGCTCTGCTTCTAGCTCCTAAGCAACAGACATGGCAGCTCTGCTTCTAGCTCCTAAGCAACAGACATGGCAGCTCTGCTTCTAGCTCCTAAGCAACAGACATGGCAGCTCTGCTTCTAGCTCCTGAGTAACTTTGCAGTATTTTGTTTTTTTGTGTGTTATTTCTTACATTATTAGCCCAGGAAATGTTTTGTGTTATTACATACAGCCGGAAATAACTTTTGGATATCAGAGCGGCGGTAACTCACCAGCATTACGACTTTCCCGAATTGGATCCTTTGTTCGTACCCCCCAGGGCAATTGAACTTATCCCAGAGGCTGCTCCAAGATGCCGCCGGCGGAGAAGAGGTATTCGGAGTGGACTTCTAGTCCGACTCAGGAGGCGCGCACACCAGCCACCGCTTCCGAGTATATTACTCACTAATGTTCAGTCTCTGGACAATAAAGTAGACGAGCTCAGGGCGAGGATCTCCTTCCAGAGAGACATCAGGGACTTACTCTGTTTCACAGGATCATGGCTCTCTTGGGATATACTGTCTCTGTCCATACTGCCAGCTGGGTTCTCAGTACATTGTGCAGACAGGAATAAAGAACTCTCCGGGAAGAAGAAAGGCGGTGGTGTATGTTTCATGATTAACTACTCCTGGTGTGATTGTGATAACATACAGAAACTTAAGTCCTTTTGTTCTCCTGACCTAAAATACCTCACAATCAAATGCCGACCGTATTTCCTCCCAAGAGAATTATCTTCGGTTATAGTCACAGCCGTGTATATTCCCCCTCAAGCCGATACCACGACGGCCATCAAAGAACTACACTGGACTTTATGCAACCTGGAAACCACATATCCTGAGGCCGCATTTATTGAGCTGGGGATTTTAACAAAGCAAATTTGAGGAAAATGCTACCGAAGTTCTACCAACACATTGACCGTAGTTCTCGTTCTGGAAAAACACTGGACCACTGATACTCAAGTTTTCGAAATGCCAGAAGGCCCTCCCCCGCCCTCTCTTTGGCAAATCTGATCACGACTCCATTTTGCTCCTGCTAAGGTCTATTCAACGCTGGTCTGACCATTCGGAATCCATGCTTCAAGATTGTTTTGATCACGCGGGCTATGTTCCTGGGTAGCCTCTAAGAATAACATTGACGAATACACGGATACGCTGACTGAGTTTATCAGGAAGTACCCACTGTGACTATTAAAACCTACCAAACCAGAAACCGTGGATAGATGGCAGCATTCGCGCAAAACTGAAAGCGCGAACCACCGCATTTAACCATGGCAAGGTGACTGGGAGTATGGCAGAATACAAACAGTGTAGTTATTCCCTCCGTAAGGCAATTAAAACTGGCAAAACGTCAGTAGAGAGACAAAGTGGAGTCGCAATTCAACGGCTCAGACATGAGACATATGTGGCAAGGTCTACAGACAATCACGGACTACAAAGGGAAAACCAGCCATGTCGCGGACAACGACGTCTTGCTCCCGGACAAGCTAAACACCTTCTTCGCCCGCTTTGAGGATAACACAGTGCCACCAATGCGGCCCACTACCAAGGACTGTGGGCTCTCCTTTTCCATGGCCGACGTGAGCAAGACATTTAAGCATGCTAACCCTTGCAAGGCTGCCGGCTCAGATGGCATCCCAAACCGTGTCCTCAGAGCATGTGCAGACCAGCTGGCTGGAGTGTTTACGGACATATTCAATCTCTCCCTATCCCAGTCTGCTGTCCCCACTTGCTTCAAGATGTCCACCATTGTTCCTGTACCCAAGAAAGCAAAGGTAACTGAACTAAATGACTATCGCCCCGTAGCACTCACCTCTGTCATCATGAAGTGCTTTGAGAGACTAGTCAAGGATCATATCACCTCTACCTTACCTGACACCCTAGACCCACTACAATTTGCTTACCGCCCCAATAAATCCATAGACGATTAAATTGCCATCACACTGCAAACTGCCCTATCCCATCTGGACAAGAGGAATACCTATGTAAGAATACTGTTCATTGACTATAGCTCAGCATTCAACACCATAGTACCCTCCAAGCTCATCATTAAGCTTGGGGCCCTGGGTCTGAACCCCGCCCTGTGCAACTGGGCCCTGGACTTCCTGACGGGCCGCCCCCAGGTGGTGAAGGTAGGAAACAACACCTCCACTTCGCTGATCCTCAACACTGGGGCCCCACAAGGGTGCGTGCTCAGCCCCCTCCTGTACTCCCTGTTCACCCATGACTGCGTGGCCAAGCACGCCTCCAACCCAATCATCAAGTTCGCAGACGACACAACAGTAGTTGGCCTGATTACCAACAATGACGAGACAGCCTACAGGGAGGAGGTGAGGGCTCTGGGAGTGTGGTGCCAGGAAAATAACCTCTCCCTCAACGTCAACAAAACAAAGGAGCTGATCGTGGACTTCAGGAAACAGCAGAGGGAGCACGCCCCTATCCACATCGATGGGACCGCAGTGGAGAAGGTGGAAAGCTTCAAGTTCCTCGGCGTACACATCACCGACGATCTGAAATGGTCCACCCACGCAGACAGGGTGGTGAAGAAGGCGCAACAGAGCCTCTTCAACCTCAGGAGGCTGAAGAAATTTGGCTTGGCCCCTAAGACCCTCACAAACTTTTACAGATGCACAATTGAGAGCATCCTGTCGGGCTGTATCACCGCCTTGTATGCCAACTTCTAGATGATAGCGGGGTGAACAGGCAGTGGCTCGGGTGGTTGATGTCCTTGATGATCTTTTTGGCCTTCCTGTGACATCGGGTGCTGTAGGTGTCCTGGAGGGCGGGTAGTTTGCCCCCGGTGATGCGTTGGGCAGACCACACCACCCTCTGGAGAGCCCTGCGGTTGTGGGTGGTGCAGTCTGCCCAACGCATCACCACGCTATCATCCAGAAGGTGAGGTCAGTACAGGTGCATCAAAACTGGGACAGAGAGACTGAAAAACAGGTTCTATCTCAAGGCCATCAGACTGTTAAATAGCCATCACTAGCCGGCTACCACCCGGTTACTCAACCCTGCACCTTAGAGGCTGCTGCCCTATATACATAGACATGGAATCACTGGCCACTTTAATAATGGAACACTAGTCACTTTAATAATGTTTACATACTGCTTTACTCATTTCATATGTATATACTGCATTCTACTGTATTTTAGTCAATGCCACTCCGACATTGCTCAATCTAATATTTATATATATATATATATATCTTTCTATCTTACTTTTAGATTGGTGTGTATTGTTGTGAATAGTTAGATACTACTGCACTGTTGGAGCTAGGAACACAAGCATTTCGCTACATCTGCATTAACATCTGCTAAATATGTGTATGTGACCAATAAACATTTGATTTGATTTGATTTGATTTGATTTGATTTTGATTATGATCTAAAAGTCCAAACTGATCCTAGGCCAGCACTCCTAGACCAGTCCAGAGTCAGGGTCGTGGGTTCGATTCCCACGGGGGGCCAGTATGAAAATGTACGCACTCACTAGCTGTAAGTCGCTCTGGATAAGATCGTCTGCTAAATGACTAAAACAAAACAAACAAAAAAACACACAATGTTGAAGCACCAGTCATCACTCAACTGGCAGTATTAAACTTTTAGAGCACCTCACGCCTTCTCCTCTCCTCTCCTCTCCTCTCCTCTCCTCTCCTCTCCTCTCCTCTCCTCTCCTCTCCTCTCCTCTCCTCTCCTCTCCTCTCCTCTCCTCTCTCTCCTCTCCTCTCCTCTCCTCTCTCCCTCTCTCCTCTCCTCCCTTTACTCACTCC
>NW_028156400.1:0-21446 GCF_964263955.1 Coregonus lavaretus
CTTTTATTTCAGCTCATGAAACATGGGACCAACACTTTACATGTTGCGTTTATATTTTTGTTCAGTGTAATATCCAAATCCATGTATCTCCATAATACACTCTTACCTGTTGATTGATTTAGTGTCAATAGGTCACAAGTTATCTATTATTACGCCCAAATCTTAAATGCCCTGATAAATCTACCCTGATTGATTTGATATTGACAAATGTTCCACATAAATATTCTGCGGTTGGTGTTTTTTGTAATGATTTAAGTGACCATTGTGCTGTTGTTGCTGTTAGAAATACTAAGGTTCCAAAGACAAATCCACGTTTTATTCGTAAGAGAAATTTGAAGTGTTTTAATGAGCAGGCTTTCTTTCATGATTTGTTTTATTTTGACTGGAGCAAGATTGAGCTTATCCCTGATGTGGAAACTGCCTGGATATTCTTTCATGATGGTTTTTTCCAAATAGTAAACAAACATGCACCATTCCGCAGGTTCAGGGTTAAAGGGCGGGATAATCCATGGTTTTCTTCTGAGCTGTCTTGTATTATTCACGACCGTAATCTAGCCTGGGCTAAAGCAAGGAAATCTTGTTCTGATGCTGATTGGCTTATTTTTAGGCAGTTAAGAAACAAGTGTTCTTTTCTTCTCAGGAAGGCCAAGTCTGAATATTTTATGTCTGTTACCACTGATAACCTGAATGACCCTAGAAAGTTTTGGAATGCTATTAAGTCTATGTCTGGTAACAGTAATGTTAATGAATTACCGTCATGTGTTTTGAAGGACTCTGTTGCTATATATGACAAAACTGAAATGCTGAATTGTTTCAATGAGCACTTTGTATCATCTGGTAGGCTGTTTGATTCAGTGTCCTCTGTCTCTGTACAACCCTGTGTGGATGAACCAGTGTCCTCTGTCTCTGTACAATCCTGTGTGGATGAACCAGTGAGAGCTGGTCAAACTTTTAGTTTTCTGCCATTCTCAGTGCAGGTGGTACATAAAGCCCTGAAATCTTTAGATCAAAGAAAGCCTGCAGGTCCTGATCTTTTGGATCCCTGCTTTTTAAATCTGGCAGCTGATTTCATAGCTGAACCACTTACATATCTGTTCAATCTAACCCTGGAATGTAATGAAATTCCAAAGATCTGGAAATCAGCATTTGTCCTACCACTTTTAAAAGGGGGAGATCCAACTCTTTTAAATAATTATAGGCCAATCTCAAAGCTGTCACCCCTGGTGAAAATACTTGAAACCCTTGTAAGTGAACAGCTAAAAGAGTTTTTATTTACTAACTCTATTTTATCAATGTATCAATCGGGCTTCAGGAAGAAGCATAGCACAATTACAGCAGCCATGAAGGTTTTAAATGATATTACTGAAGCCCTTGACAAAAAACAGCACTGTGTCTCACTTTTTATTGATCTCTCTAAGGCTTTTGATACAGTTGATCATGCTATACTAAGGCAGAGATTGTTGAGTGTAGGTCTTTCGGAGCATGCAGTTGCATGGTTTGCTAACTATCTGTCTGATAGAACTCAGTGCACTCAATTTGATGGGCTTATGTCTGTTAAATTGTCTGTCCTGAATGGGGTGCCCCAGGGCTCTGTACTTGGTCCTCTCTTATTCACTATTTATATTAATGATTTAGACAAAAATGTCCAAAATGCACAACTTCATTTTTATGCTGATGATACTGTTATTTACTGTTGTGCCTCATCTCTTACAAAAGCTTTCCAGAACTTGCAAACTGCTTTTTATACTGTTCAACATACCTTGTGTCAATTGAAGCTTATCCTCAATACTGACAAAACTAAACTAATGGTGTTTTCTAATGCAAGAAATAGACCTCTGAACCTTTCACCTGTTACTACCTGTCAGGGCAAGGAGATTGAGGTTGTAACCTCATATAAATATCTTGGAATTCTAATTGATGACGGCCTCTCTTTTAAATTGCATATTCAACAACTTACAAAAAAATTGAAGCTGAAATTGGGATTTTATTTTAGGAATAAGGCCTGTTTTTCTTTTGAAGCCAGAAGGAGGCTAGTATCAGCTACATTTATGCCTTTACTAGACTATGGGGATATTTTATATATGAATGCTTCCGCTCAGTGTTTGAGATCAATTGACACTCTTTATCATGGTACTTTGAGATTTATTTTAAACTGCAAAACCCTTACGCACCACTGTACTTTGTATACCAGGGTTGGCTGGCCTTCTCTAGTCACTCGTTGGCTCAGTCACTGGTATACTTTTATTTACAAAGCCATTTTGGGTTTACTACCTTTTTATTTGGGCATTTTTATTGTTCAGAAATGTGGTGGGTACTCTCTTCGTTCACTGGACTTTATCCTGCTAACTGTTCCAAATGTCCGAACTGAATTTGGTAAAAGGTCTTTTATGTACTCTGCGCCATCGTCTTGGAACACCTTACAAAATAATTTTAAACTGGAAGAACTTGTCCCGATTGGTGTTTTTAAATCTCTGATGAAGGATTTTGAGGCTGATTCCCTGACCTGTCAATGTCTTTAATTTGCTGTTTTTGATATTGTTATACTCTTGTGAATTCATGAATGGTTTTTACTAGATTACTTGTAGTTTTTCATGTTGTCTGTCTGTAATTTTTTGTAATGACTTGGTGCTGCCTATCTTGGCCAGGACGCTCTTGAAAAAGAGATTTTAATCTCAATGAGCCCTTCCTGGTTAAATAAAGGTTAAATAAAAAAATAAATAAAAATATGTTGTTCTAGTGGTTGTCATGCAGGCCCAGTTGGCCTACTATCTGTAGTTTTCTATCGAGCTACTAGGGTGTGAAATCAAAGTGACATGGCCTTCCGTTCCCATTCTGGATTTAGTGGATTTACACAGAATAGCCTTTTCACTCTGATGGACCTCCAACTAATCATTTTGTTCACAAGAGAGACAGCCTCGGCAGCACACAGCTCCCAGCTTAACACACACAGCCTGGGTTGATTTAGAAGGCTTTACTGCCCTCTGGTGGATAACTGTTAAGTAATATTTCAAAAACAAAATATGATGCATTGAAGACAAAATGGAGATCTGTTTAAATCATATAATTACAGGATGAAATGTCTTGACATTTCCATTAAGCTGACAGCAGTTTTCACTGTTTTGCTATGGCTGTATTCATCAATCTAGCAAGAAGGCTACGGTATAATAAAGTATAATAAACCATATACAAATATGATGATATCATAGTGAATTCATAGTGAATTCATGACATGTGAATGAACAAGCCTTTTCATACTTTATAATATGGCCATATATAGTTACAATCAGTTTTAGGAACATCTACCCAAAATATTTAACCTTCTTTATTACTTTATCCAAAATTTGTGATAGTCAAAATCTGTTACATTTGTGAAGATCTAAATCATAATTGTTTGCCATTTAAACAGTGTGTATCGACAAGGGGAGAGATGCGCTGTGAAAAGGGCACATTTTCTTGGTTCTGTGTCTGTCTAGTTCCCTGGGCGTTTCTTCCCTGGGCCTTTCTTCCCTGGGCCTTTCTTCCCTGGGCGGTTTTTCCCTGGTCTTGTCCGAAGGACTCGGGTCGCAGTCAGACCATATTGGAAGGATTAGATTATCTCTTCTTAGCATAATCAACAATCAGGTAAGTCTATTTATGAAGATGATACTTTTTTCTGTTGAATTTCCACACAAACTGTGACATTAACTTTTGCTCCCTGAACATCCACAGGGTGGTGCTGCTGTATCATGGTTTGTTTGTGTGTGCCAGTCTTATCCAGAGCGACTTACAGTTAGTGAGTGCATACATTTTCATACTGCCCGCCCGTGGGAAACGAAGCCACAACCCTGGCGTTGCAAGCGCCATGCTCTACCAACTGAGCTACAGGGGACCTGCACAATCCTAATAGTATTTCATTATGGAGAAGACATCATGTTCGTCCTTGATTTCACATGTTTAAAGACCAGATCAGTGCTTTTTAACTCTAATTCAGATCCATCCTTTGACTCAGTGACCAGAGGTGTAAGAATATCAATATCCCCATCTTTGTTTGATCAAAAAAAGGAGAGCAGTCTTGCTCATCATTAACACCACAGTCCAGATTCCAGACTCATGACACCAGTGTTAGTGAATCCATTCTGTTGTAGCAGCAGCTCTGCTGGCCAGCCAGCGCAATAGGAGCCAGCAGCCAGGGAATGTGTTGTGTCAGTTATATGTGGATAACAGCACTGGGGTAATGACCAGTCCAGGGCCTCTGTTCTGTCAGCTGTCTCGCCAATCACCAATCCCAGCCCTATACCCAGACCCCAGCCCACTAACATCTAGTTTGGTAGCAGCGCTGGGGGAGAAAGTGACATGGAACAGAGTGCTCCACCGCCGCTCGATCACCAACCAGCACTTTCCAAGGACATTACAGCTCCATTCCACTGGCTCTCTAGTGGCAGGTTATCATTAATGTGCTTGTGAGAGCCTAGTCGATGTGACAGCAGGGGAATAGTAGGCTTTCATATCCACGGGCTGGTCCACAGGATGCCAGCCTGTTTGTCCTGTAATTTAGCTCAGAGGATGGAAGATAGTGGGGTAATATAATGACTAGTTTGTGTGCCCATGTAAAAGCATTCATCAGAGAGTGAGGGGATGGAGAAAATAGGAGATGAGAGAGAGAGAGAAAAGAGAGAGTGTGTGTGCACGCATGCAAATTTTGCTTTCAAAATGTTGTTTTGTATTTCCTTGTCCTCACTGAAACAAAGAGCATACTATTTTGTTTAATATTAATTATGTTTAATATTATATAATACACTCTACATACAGTGAGGGAAAAAAGTATTTGATCCCCTGCTGATTTTGTACGTTTGCCCACTGACAAAGACATGATCAGTCTATAATTTTAATGGTAGGTTTATTTGAACAGTGAGAGACAGAATAACAACAAAAAAATCCATAAAAACGCATGTCCAAATTGTTATGAATTGATTTGCATTTTAATGAGGGAAATAAGTATTTGACCCCTCTACAAAACATGACTTAGTACTTGGTGGCAAAACCCTTGTTGGCAATCACAGAGGTCAGACGTTTCTTGTAGTTGGCCACCAGGTTTGCACACATCTCAGGAGGGATTTTGTCCCACTCCTCTTTGCAGATCTCCTCTAAGTCATTAAGGTTTCGAGGCTGACATTTGACAACTCGAACCCTTAGCTCCCTCCACAGATTCTCTATGGGATTAAGGTCTGGAGACTGGTTAGGCCACTCCAGGACCTTAATGTGTTTCTTCTTGAGCCACTCCTTTGTTGCCTTGGCCGTGTGTTTTGGGTCATTGTCATGCTGGAATACCCATCCACGACCCATTTTCAATGCCCTGGCTGAGGGAAGGAGGTTCTCACCCAAGATTTGACGGTACATGGCCCCGTCCATCATCCCTTTGATGCAGTGAAGTTGTCCTGTCGGCTTCTGTGGACAGGTGTCTTTTATACAGGTAACAAACTGAGATTAGGAGCACTCCCTTTAAGAGTGTGCTCCTAATCTCAGCTCGTTACCTTTATAAAAAACACCTGGGAGCCAGAAATCTTTCTGATTGAGAGGGGGTCAAATACTTATTTCCCTCATTAAAATGCAAATCAATTTATAAAATTTTTGGCATGCGTTTTTCTGGATTTTTTTGTTGTTATTCTGTCTCTCACTGTTCAAATAAAGCTACCATTAAAATTATAGACTGATCATTTCTTTGTCAGTGGGCAAACGTACAAAATCAGCAGGGGATCAAATACTTTTTTCCCTCACTGTATATTTTAAAGAGTATTGTAAACAGTCCTCTGGGAACACGTAATGCTACAAAAACACCATATAAAACATCTCAAATAGAATAAACAAGCTGCTACTGCTACATTACAATTGTATATTTGAATTACTGTGCCACCAAACAGTTGAATTCAGAAAATACAGAATGACAAAAGAAACGTACAGGGGTACACTCTCATACTCAGGACTCAAGTACCAGAAGGACAATGTTGTTTTTTCTCTGCATACATGTCAAGAAAATGAAAGAAAACCCTGTGGATCCCTGTAATTGAATTATGGAACCGTTTGATAATGATTTGTTCTTTGATTATCGTTGATTATTATTATCCTCCTACATTCAATGAACAGGTCATCATATTAGACCTGCTTTATTATCTGATGTTGATCTTTATCACCAATAACAAATAAACACTATCAAAACACATCCTAGGGACATTTGTCTGGTGTATTATTTATTGTTAGGATGTACAAAAAGCAGACACACTAATAATTTCATTCAGTGCAGAGCTTGGCAATGTGAATCTGCCTTTTTGTATCTGTGTTACATTATCAAATGTTCTTGTAAAAATCAGACAAAGGAAGAAGTAGGTTGTAGCAATGATATGGCACTAGAGAACAAAAATATACTGTATCTGCATAACAGTGTATGAATGAATAAACATATCATTCATAAAATAAAGTGTATCCTGTCTCCAAGCATATTTTATCTATTTAGTTCTTTTTGAATTTGATCCCTGAAAATCAATCCTCCAGCTCTGTCTCCCTTAGCAACAGGTTATAATCCATAGTTACGAGAGGTGGTTGCTAGGTGCGTTGCCGAGATACAGACCATTGCAGCTATGTGGGAGGCCACAGGGTCCTTGATAATGGCAGGGAGACCAGGGACTGGGAAAAGAGACATGACAATAATGTGGGATCTTTTTGTATCTGTAAAATTAATAATGCCAGAAATGGCGGTGGAAACACCTTTAAGCGCAAATATTGATCTAATAACCATCATATCAAAGTAAACCTGGAGTCATGCGATGATATGGTGTGTGGTCCTCCCACTATGACTTGAGAAACCATGCAGTTTATTAGGCTACAGATTAAATAAGCTACCAGCTCTCTCAGTCTCACATCAGAATTAGACATTCATCCATGTTTCTCAAACGTGTTTAAGGTTAAGTTAAGGCATTAACTCCGAATGTTTAAGGTTAGGATTAGGTTCAGGCATTAACTTGGAATGGTTAAGGCTTAAATCTGCTATCTCTGTCCACAACGCCTCAGCAAAACCGAAACCTATTTCAAGGTAATAACACTCATTGTTGCGCCTAGCGGCCAGTTTCTACGTCATCTCCCGACGTCATCAGACATGGATGGACGTGAATACTGACTTGTATCACGGGTGACCTGGATGGAAATAAATTATGATTAACTTTACAGGGTGGTGAAAGTACAGGGTGATGTTGATGCTCCTTTCCAATAAATATTGAGGGTCTTATTCTGGTGACATGATCAACTAGCCTACCCGCACAGCCTACCTGCATTGTATCTGTGAGCTGTTGGCTAGAGGGCAGGTGCCAAGACCAGAGTAGGCAGATGTAACGCAATAGTTTTTGTGACAAAACTATCGGTAGAGTTGAAAATGGGATGGAAACACAATGAACTTTAGATTTTTATTCGGTACATGAAAACATAAGCAAAAAAGTACATTTTGTGTGCACTACATCATCACCCACTGACTTTTATCCGCAAAAAGGTAAGTTTGTTGGAAACACACCACTGTAGCGAAAAAGCGCATATATTCTTTATGTCGATTTTAGAATATTCACATGAAAATCTGTTGCCAATTGGATGAAAACGCAGCTAGTGTGAGGACAGAATGGGAGAAAACACAAAGGTCAAACATCGCAAAGGACAATCTGCTGACCTTTATTTACTGAAGGTAACCTCTGCTGTTATTTCTGTCTGAGAGAGGGTGTGTGTGTGTGTGTGTGTGTGTGTGTGTGTGTGTGTGTGTATCACAGGTGGCTGGTGGCAGTTTATTAGTAAGACAGCACACTGCTAAAATTATATTTCCTCTAACTTCTTCACCCGAGGAACACAAAGTCTCAGAGAGTGTTCCAGACTACAGCACTTGGGGAAATGTATAAGTGTAACAGCACAAACACTGATGCTGTAACATTGGTCTCACCATTACTCAGGGGAGTTTTAAAAAGCATGCAAAAAATGTTTGCATACTGTATACCCTCTGTACTATTAGTAATATCTCTGATAGATGTTGCATACACATGGACCAGAGGCAACAGTGGAGTCAGTTATCCAACCATGAAATAACAGTGTGCATGTGCATTTGATGTGGATGGGCGAGCAAGGCTGTGAATGTCTTTATTTTGTCTTGCATTATCTTTGTGGAAGAAGCACCAGTTACTCCGGTCATGACACTTGGAATTACTCCAGTAGTCACCTGATCGGAGCTCCAGTATTTCACGCCATCCCTCCCCAAACTTCCCTCTAGGGGGCAGTAGCACTATACTCACACCAGGGCCGCCCGGCCTCTGCTCCTGCTGAGATGAAAGCCACAAAGCTAAGCCTTACACAAACTGCATAACCATCACACTCCCTTTTTACTCTTTAGGACAGGGTTTAGACATTTTAAAGTATATTAGTATGATGGCACAAGATGAAAAGCTAACCTAAGGTAACACTCTCTGAATGAGTCTTCAGCTCTACTCTACTACTATTCAAATGTTCCTTGGGACTTCAATACAAAAAAATAACGTCTTAAAGGTCCAATGCAGCTGTTTTTATCTCAATATCAGATCTTTCCTGGGTTACAATGAAGTACCTTACTGTGATTGTTTTAAATTAAAATGGTCAAAAAAACCAAAAATAGCTTCTTAGCAAAGAGCAATTCATCAAGCAAGAATTTTGCTAGGACTGTCTGGGAGTGGTCTGAGTGGGGAGGGAAACTGAAAACTAGCTGTTATTGGCAAAGAGTTTTGGCACTCTCTTTGTTATTGGTCTATTAACAAATGTACCACATGGTGATGTCACAAGGCAGGCCAAAACTCCATCCCAACAAAACAGGCAGAAATGTCAGGCAGTCTTTTGAAATAACTCTTACGCTAAAATGGTATTAGCATAATTTTCACAATTTTCACAATTTCATAGTATTATTCCAACCACATAGTGTGGAAATATATATCACGTTTTTGACTGCACTGGGCCTTTAAAAAACAGAAGCATAGACAACTTTATTTTACTGGATGTGGGGGGAACCTCATTTGTGTGCATGCAGTTTTTCTGTTTGTATATAGTTTTCATGTAAAAACTGAAAGTGATATTAGTCTTGGTTGGTTGAGATGATTAATTACTTTTTCTAAACTTTGAGAGATTGTATGAGCTAAAATTGAGTAAACAGTATAATAATGTTACTCATTAAAAAACGAAATAAGAAATGACTAGTGTGAATGAACTGATTTTTTCATTGCCAACCTGAACAGAGAACACCCACTATATAATTAAAACATGGAATAAGATACTGTATGTCTCAGAATAAAAAATAAAAAATAAACACCTGGTTCAAATTGTTACAAAATATTTATAATCAAACCAATATTTGTGTGGGTTGAGTTGTAAGATGGATAAATTATAGAAAATATGTTAGTGAAGCATGCACTCAATTGTGTCCAAAAAACAAATTATTACGTACAGAGAATATTCATACCACATTATACTTGATGGAAATGTACCCAACTATTTACCCAACGATGGGTAAATATATAAATAATTTCAAAGCAGGGAATATGGGCATATTTCTCTCCTATTCAGGGAACAGTAACTGTGCCTCTCCCTGTTGTTCCCAGCCCATGAGGCTGATCATGGACTTGTTTAGGAAGAGAAGAAGATGCCCCTGTTCTGTTGGATCCCCTGTTGGATGGGATGGAATGGCTTCTCTAATTGGTTTCAATTCTTAATTGAAATGTCATAAAAATGCATCAGTAAATGTGCAGCCACAATTACCTCATGCAAATCTCCTGATGAATTGACGTGTGGGGCGTAATTGCAGCTGTTAAAAAATGCATTGATTTCTGCTGGAATAACATCAATTCAAATCAGTTCACGCTCTTGCTTCAACCTGTGTGCGTTTGTCACCGCTCAGTTTCCTATTCCTAGCACGGTGATCTAAATAGAAATGAAAACATTTGCACCCGTTCACAATGGGGGTATATCAGATTGATTTGATTGGTTATATCATATGTACTATATCTATTCAAATGACCTTTGTAGTAGAAATTGTGCGGGAAGAAAATAAAAGGATGTTTTTGTTTGTGCATGTTTCTCATTATCAAGATGGTGCATTAGTTATGACTGCTTATATATAGAACAAACATAGTCTGCAGGGAATGCAAAAGCACTTGTATGAATGTAGAACACACACACACAAGTATGCACACACATACACATACACTCTCTCTCTCTCTCTCTCTCTCTCTCTCACACACATACTGTACACATAATCTAAGGAGATTAATTATGCAGAAAGGGAATCTGATAGCTTTGATTTTGCCTTTCACTAAATGTTCTGAGCATTATCTGTCAAGCCTGATGATGGAGGGTGGCAGGCCTGAAAGAAAGGGTTAAAGCATCTTGTGAGTTATTGCCTACCACTGTAGTCATAGCAACAGGTTAATAAGTAGCTTCTCTGATCTTCCTCTGTTGCTTTGTGCAGGTTGCTAAGATACAAATTGCGTTCAGAGGTGCAAACATGTTCTAATAATAATAAGAATGAACTTTAAACACTGTAAAAACATTTAACAAATATAAAAACATTAGAGCTGAGCTATCCTATTAGGGCTATCCAATTTACAAAGAAATGGTTGAATTGAACCAAATGTAACAGTAACAAGAAAATAAACAATAGTTAAACTAAGACCATAATTAATAATGTTTTGTGCATTATTCCTAGTTCTCATTGGTCTAGAGAAAATCTATTAATACAAAATACACTTTAATAATCTTCTTTTTTGGCTAACAACTGTCTCGCACTAGTGTAGACCAGTAGGATAGTTTCTAAAGGTAAACCGACCAATCAGATGATTTGGTAGCCTGTAGTCGAGCCTGTTCCCGGATACACACGGTGGATACAAGGGCAAAGTAAAGCATTGCCTCGGAGTTGCATCATTCTCTTCGCAGCTCTATTAGCAGGCATAGTCTGCCTAGCTCCTTATGAGACCCACTCAGAAAGCAGAATTAGACACACTTCCTCTAGTGCTGTGACCTTTGTGAACCGCTGCATCATGAGTTCTAATCCAAGGAGAAATAACCACGATTGAGCTATACTGGGGCATTACAGTAGTTGGTATATCTTTATTCCTTTTGAATTACTGTAACACAGTAGAAAGACAGAATTTAGAATTACAACATTAATAGTCAATGATCCTACCTTGATTTTTTGGCAGATAAGATTAAAGATATGGTAAATCACATAAAGATATCTGATCTGTATACTTATTTCCAAAATAATCCTTGTAAAAGACATATAGAACTAAGACCACACAACCCCACACTTGACACTGACTTTTTCCTTCCCTACCCTTTTCCTTGACCTTCAAATGGCGCAGGCCTTTTATCAGAGGAAAATGTGCATTGATTGAAAAGACAACGACATCCATACTGACAGAACAAACAAAGAAACAAGGAGTTTGAAGCTAGAAGCTGTGAAGCAACGGTGGGGGAGCGTTTGGGTTGTTTTTGATGATAATGCCTGATCCCTATGTACCTCTCTGTTCTCTCAGCTCAGCCATCAACAGGCAGACAGGAGGACAGACAGAGTAACTCTACCACCTGCCGTGGAAATGTCCTGGCTGTCCCTAAGACACCCTGTCCCTTCTGTGGACTATTGTGTGTGCGTGTGCGTGTGTGTGTGTGTTTGCAATTTCTCCCAGTGGTTATGAGTGTGTGTGTATAAATCAGTCTGTGTGATTAAAGCAGGATAATTAGAGAATAATGAAGCCTCAGTGTGATTTATGAAAATAGATGCAATGTCACAGCTGAATAGTGGCAGGTTAAATGACACTGACCCACCAAATACCAAGAGAGATGTGAACAAAGACTATACTGAATACAAGCGAGAGGCTGGGGACTGGACTGGGCTGGGGTGGGCCTGAAGGAGGGGTAGTAGGATGTGTTGGCTTCGTAGCGAGCCAGATGACCAATGTGGCCGGGTGGATAGGTTTTTGTTTATTCTGCTTACCTCTAGTGAAGAAAGAAAAGCAGATCTGCCTCTCCAATACTGATTAAAGGCCCTGTTCTCCCACCGGGCTTCACGCTAGTCTGGGTTCATTCAATCTCCGGCTTGATTACTCGATTGGACTCATTGATTGGAGGGGAACTTTAATGACCTATTATCTCAAGTGTTAATCAGTTGTTGACAGACAGTTCTCTCTGGGACCAGCGGGGCTCGCTGAGACGGTTGGCCAGAGAGGAGAGGACTGATGTTCACTGGACTTACTGGGGCTGAATGAGTCAAGGGCTATAAAAGCAGGAAGCACGTGGTTAATGGATGTGCACGCTGGCCACATCCCTCTGGAGCTCCACCGTGCATGAGAGTGACATCATCATCAGGGAGGGGGGCGGGGTTCAATGAGTCAAATGTGCTTGGTTCGTTGTGCTCAAACCTTTTGCACTCACTCTGTTTTATATTTTATTGTTATGTTTTTACCACCCTGTGAATTACCCTGAAATGAGAGAAAGATTGAGATATAAAAATGGAGGTTGGTGCATGGCCTCTCTGTATGCACATTTCATTTTGTATTTATGGAAACTCTGCAATTGGAAATCACATAAATTCTAAAGAAATGTGGAACCTTGTAAAATATTACCTAGGGGACAGAGACGGGGGAAAGAGGATTTTATGAATAAGGTCCACTGGTGTAAAACTGAGTTAGTGACCAAGATTTGGAATGGACCAGCAAACGTAATGTGTTCAGCTGCAGTGAAAAAATAATGGTGTCATTAGTGATCATCCAAACCCCAGACCTTACAGATTTGCTCAAACAATTTGCTTCATCCAGAATGACAAATTACCCCTAATGTATAATTATTTCTATTGAAAAAAGTGCGAGATGAAAAGCACTAAATGGGCTTGGATATCAATTTCTAATTTGTAGTACCCCCATCTAGTCACAGTTTTCCTTTTGATGCCCTGTTGCAAAGAAAGAACGAGAAATGAAAAGAGAGTGACGGAGAAATAAAGTGACAGGTACTTAGAGGCATAGTGAGTCTGTGGGTGTGTGTATGCGTACATGCTTTTCTCCCATCTTTATTACCTGAGACAAAAGATAAATTAGTTTTGACAGAGAGTGGCTCTGACCGCCCGTGGTGACATTTGGAGGAGGTGACGAGTGCTGCCACAGCAGAAGACTGTAAACTTTTACACAAAAGGATTGGGTGGAGTTCTAATGCAAATTGAGGTGGAGCTAGAGAGAAGCTGTTTTACACTTTGATGACTGCTTGGTGAACATAATTTGAGGCAACAATAAAAGTATATTACGTGACACAATCTCCAAAGAAACACCATACCTCTCCATAACTGCAGCAACAAAGATATGGCATGGCTGGCCGTTTTAATTATGGCGTGTGGGGCCTTCTGTGGTGCCGTCTGTAGATTATCGGGTGTGTTGCCGTTTTAATTATGGCATATTTTGCCGTATGTTAGCTGTCAGTCAAACTAAACTTGACGGTTAAGCTTAGTTATTAATTCCAAGTGGTTAAGGTAAGGGTTAAGGTTTGGGATAGGGTTAACCTCGACGGTTAAATGTAGGTGTTCATTCTGAGTGGTTAAGGTACGAGTTAAGGTTTGAGATAGAACCCTCAATCCTCAGAGCTGTAACTCGCGGTTTAACCCCATCCCCAACTAGATGGTAATGGGTGCTGGCGTTGCCCCTAGTGGATGGTAGGAAATTGCAATGGAAATAAAATGACACCTCATGCCATAATTTCACCATTTAAAATATGCCGAAATACTCCAGAATCGTCTAGACTCTGGCCTGATATTACTGTACATCAATAAACAGCTCCTCTGTATCAAACCTATACTTTAATATTCATGTTTGTTGTTATTTCTATCCTATTGAAAAGCAGAGTGGGCAGAATGGATTAAGCATGCATGTCCACCTGTCCACCTGGATCTATACCCAGCCCCTCGCTGGCTGTTGCTGCATCCTTCTCTTTAATTATCTCCCCCTTTCAATCCCAACATCTTCAAGTCTCATCAATGCTTCTTAATTTCCATCAATACCAGCACAGGCCTAAGCTCTCCACACCTGGCCAGTCACCATGGAAACCTCACCTCTAACAACAAAGAGCTCTGTAAGAGACGGCAACGCTGTATTCTCCTTGATTAGATATTGATTAAGCTTTTGTAAAACACAATAGGATTAAAATGATTGGGCAGCTTTGCTTACCCAGGGTCCACTCTAGACTTCCATTTAGTTATAAGCCTTTGTTATTTCAGAATCTACATGTTAAGAGGGATGGAATCGAAAACGCAGAGCCCTTTCTCCTGTCATTTTAGAGACCCCTCCAGGGACAGAAAGATGCACAAAGCAACTAGTACTTTACAGGGGATTACAGAGGGCTGTGAGTTATTCTAGACTGATCTCAGCCTTCAATAGACTATTGTGAACAAATAGAGGCTTTTGAGTGGCATAGTCTATGCTTAGTGATTCCAACCTGTTACCCATTACAAGGACATGCTAATAGGCCTGGTTGAGGTTTCCAGGGTGACATGCTTGGGAGCCCTGATGGAGAAAAATATACATTAATGGACCACAAACAAAATATGCTGAATGCATGCTAAATGACCAATAATAAGTCAACATGGTGAATATTACAACATAGTACGACATAGCCAAAACAACATAGTTACACTGTAAAAAAGTAATGTTGTTTTTACGGTAACTTACTGGTAGCCAGTTACTTGTAAGTTACTGTAAAAAACTGTACATTACTGTACATTTCAAATAAACTTTGGTTTAGCAGTACATTACTGTAGTATCTGAGGAATGTACGGTAACACACTGTACTTTTTTTTTTTTTACAGTAACTTACAGGCACGTGGCTGCCAGTAAGTTACCATTAAAACAACAGGATTTTTTTTTACAGTGTAGGAAATCCTCATTAGCATACCTGTGTAAGTGGGATGTAGGATCAACTGGATGTCTTTTAAAAACTATTTGAGCAGTTACCTCTTTTTTTCTCTCACCTCTCATTGGGACTCCAGACTGTATCAACACACAGCATCTATCAGGTGTATCTACTTCTCACTTATCAGAGAAGTAGGTGTGTGTCACCCTCATACGAAGGAGGGAACTCAAGAGGTGTAAGGTTGAGAGAACGGGGAGAACTCACTACAACTCTCCTGCTTGAGAAAGTGGGGATCTCTTAATTGAGGATAACCCATACGGAGGCATTTCTAATTTACATTGTTGAAACAATCTGACTCTTTCTCATAATAGTACACAAACAAACATAAAAACACCCATATCTTTTATTGCCTCCCCCATAACAGCTTTTTTGAAATTCTTTTTTTATCTTCAACCAGTCTTTAACTGGTATTCTACACTCTGAAAAAAGTACAGATAGAAGTGTTCTTGTAGTATTCTATGTTCTATCTTCTTTCACCCACACCCCTCCTTCCCCCGAAAACAAACAAACCAAAAGCCTGTTAGCTGTGTTTCATTGGCTTTAGGGGAAACAGGACAGATTGAGTATCGACAGTGGTAGCTAGCTGCTGAAGCTTATAGCTCAGAGGCAACACTGTGAAATCTCAGGGGTAGGAGAGAGACGCAATCGAAAAGGCAGAAATAATTCTGCAAAGACTCACTCGAGGACCTATCCAGTTTGTCATGAGGAATCATGGACTGTCGGCAGCACAATGAGGAAGTCTCCAGAGACACAGACCAGGAGTCGCCATGTGATGGCTACGAGGTACTGCCCCAACTGGCCCTAGTTTTTTTTAAATCGTCTGCAGATTTAACCACTATAAATCTGTTTCCACACCGATACTATTCTCTTTGCACCAGGGGGCAAATAAACAAGAGATATCTTTAGTGTCTGTGAGGACTATGTGGTCATTGAAGTCCCTTGGGTGACATACTCAATTCTGGGATGTTGTGCTGTCCAACCAGAGATACTCTAAAGAAAGAGTAAAATCGTCTTTGGCCAAACTGAGTGTATCCTTTGAACCGAGCTGTGACATGTGATGTGTCATGGCTGGTGTCCTTACTGTTTAGGGTTAACGAAAGCGGAGGAGAGTTGGTCCATAAGAAGGACACTTAGTTACCACAGACACGCTCAACGTTACTGAAGCCTCTGTCTGCACCACAGATATTTCCTTCCTGTTTTTCCTTTGTTATTATGGTCTACGAGATCAAATTCATTGATTCATCTGTTGATCTTTTACTTCTTATTAGTCAGATGCCAACCCACAAACATGTTTTTTAGGGGGTAGATCAGCTTTAATATTGCAGATAGATTGTAACATCCATCAATGTAATTGTCTGCATCACTTCCAATCCCCCATATGTTTTTTTTCCGCAAATATATATATATATATATATATATATATATATATACATACATACATACACATACACATACATACATATACACATACATACATATAAATACATATACAGTGGGGAGAACAAGTATTTGATACACTGCCGATTTTGCAGGTTTTCCTACTTACAAAGCATGTAGAGGTCTGTAATTTTTTTTTTTTTTTAAAGAAGGACAACGAGTTCAAAGAGTTGCAGTTAATATAGGTAATGAGTGGAGAACAGGAGGGCTTCTTAAAGAAAAACGAACAGGTCTGTGAGAGCCAGTATTCTTACTGGTTGGTAGGTGATCAAATACTTATGTCATGCAATAAAATGCAAATTAATTACTTAAAAATCATACAATGTGATTTTCTGGATTTTGGTTTTAGATTCCGTCTCTCACAGTTGAAGTGTACCTATGATAAAAATTACAGACCTCTACATGCTTTGTAAGTAGGAAAACCTGCAAAATCGGCAGTGTATCAAATACTTGTTCTCCCCACTGTATATACATATCCTTTTTCCCCCTTTTTTTTCTCTTTATTACTTTCCAACCCCACCACCCCTCCCCTAATTGGAGTAAACTATTGCACAACAACGCTTAAGCCTCTACTTCCAGCTTATACATACTATATACATTTCATGGACACAGTCAATTTTACAATCATTATATTTTGTTAGTTTTTACTCCTGAACCTCCTCTACCCTCAACCTCTCCGATCATTTTCATGATGTCCATCTCTCTGCATGCCATATCCCCTAAACTGTGCTCCTTTTCACAAAAGTTCTCAACCTATATACTTATTATGGACACAGTATGTTTTACATTAGTTATTTTGTTGTTATTAGTTGTTATTAGTCCCAACCTTCAGCTCCATTCAACCCCTCCCATCTATCTCTTAACACCATCCATATTCTACTTGCCATATATTTCTCAACCGTAGTGTGATGTTTCACAAAAGTTCTGAACCCTTCTATTTTCCTTGTTTCTACAGATTGTAAATTGAAAATATATTTTTTTGCTAAAAGTATTCTTATATTATTGATCGATTGACTATGACTTTTCAGATCACCCAGTAGTGCTATCTGCAGGATTAGCTCCAGGTAAATGTCCTGTGTAGCTCAGTTGGTAGAGCATGGCGTTTGCAACGCCAGGGTTGTGGGTTTGATTCCCACGGGGGGCCAGTATGAAAATGTATGCACTTACTAACTGTAAGTCGCTCTGGATAAGAGCGTCTGCTAAATGACTAAAATGTAAATATTGCGATCCTTCAGCCATTCCTGGGCCTGTGACCCAAAGCAAGCTACAAATGGACAGTACCAAAACAAATGATCTAATGATTCTGTCTCTTCTCTGCAGAGCTGGGAAGATTGTATCCCCCATATAAATAACGTTCTGGCGTCGTTTTGCGTGTTAGTTCATAAACCATTTGCCATGGAATCGGTACATCAAAAATCTCTTCCCAACTATTTTGCAATCAATATGGAACAGCTGTCAATCCTTTGGTCCTTAAATGAAACTGGTATACTTTTTTATTTATCACAATTTTCTTTAACCAATTATGGTCTTTAATGTAGGGCCGACAGACAAGTTCCTTACTTTTTCCCCTTTCCACTTTCCTCTTCCATTTTTGCGGTAATGCTGCAATTATTTGGTTGTAATTTTGGGAAGAGCAGACATTTCCATATGTTTTTGTTAGCTGCATGTGCTCCACCAGTTCTACCTATGATATCTTTTGAGTTTAACCACAATATTTGTTGCATTATTTGTTCTGTAGTTTCTGGAGGATTAAATTGAAATTGCAACCAACTTTCTACGGCTTGTTTAGAAATAGTGATATTTGGGAGATGATTTCCTTTTCAAAATAACTGAAAGTGAGAGGTTGTAATCTGAATAAAGGGGAAAAGGCCATTCTTGAACATGGGGTGAGACAATCTTACTAATTTGCTAGAGAACTAGTTCGGATTTAAGTATAACTTTTGTATGACCAAAGCTTTTAGTGATAGGTCTAATGCTTTAATATTTAATCATTTCTGTCCTCTGAATTCGTGTTCATTATATAAAACCCACAAACATCCTTAGTGCACCTGGTTTTTGTTTCAACTGTAACACCTCAGCGGTAGATGGAATATCCATTTCAGGTTAATCAATTCACAATTTATTCCCCTCCCACTCCCAATCTCCGTCCCATTTATTATGCATTATTCACCCTTTTTAAACGATTTTCTACTAACCTTCTCATCTAATTTGGTATTCAGATATGGTTAGCACTATTATCTCAATTAATACAATGACACATTCTAAATGCATTCTACGTATATATCAAATGACAAAAGGCACCACAATAAGTTTTACAGCTATACAAACCAAGGCCATGTCATGGCATGCTCTTCCAAGTTCAGCAGACTTTAGTTGACTGTAAATGATTGAATCAATAAAAGAAGGACAATGCAGGCTCAATCTTCTACAGGACTGTGCTTTATTTTAGTCTAAGCAGAATATAATGAACTAGAGAACTACAGTTCAGGAGCACTATGGGAGAAACCACCCCGAATTAGGGAAAAACAGACCCGTGCCAACACTAAGTCAAATTACAGTTCTGTTTCGAGAAAATAAAGATAATAAACTAACTTTGTTAAAGTAAAAATGAGAAAGATATACAATTATATCATTCAACTAAAATATCATAAATAAATCAACTAATAAGTACCTAAAATAAATTATGATAAATTACATAAAATTACATTTTTTATTTGTCTGACAAAAGTAAAATCAAGTGGATGAAATGAGAGAGCGAAGCTGGGAATGTAATGTTTCATGGAGCAAAGTACAGCGGATGATTTTCACTTTCCTTTATATCTGAATGGTTGCACAAAGGCTCTAATTTCATGTTTGATTAGGGCAACTCTGCTCTGTTGGTTTCATGTGGTAACATTTGGTCCATATAACCGATGGAAATGGAACTATACTGAATGACCCCGTCCTTATTGGTGTCAGAAGTGGGATTGAGGCAAAACTGACACAAGGCAATCTTTACAACTGACAGCTGCATTTCAATTAAACAGAAACTCATAATCTCTGCAAGGAAAAACCAGAGCATGTTTATGAACAATGGAAAATAAATAGCATTGGCATCCCCAGAATACAATGTATGTGATACGTTTTTACAGGTAGTACTGTCAGAGAGAATTAATATGTTTTAAGGCAGACTTCCCTCTTCGGATCAGTTTGGTGTCTAGGCCATGGGTTGGCCTGACTAGACCAAAACAGTGGTGGAACTTTCAATCTGTTATTGGCACATTTTCTTCAGTGGTGTTGGAGTCAACCACAGTTATTATATACAAGATAGTCCAATAATGTTGAAATAGCTCTTAAGAAATTATGTCTGAGAGAAACTTCCTGCATGCAGAGAAGATGAAAATAAAAGAGATGTCTCTGATTCTTCTTCTATAAAAGAACAGAATTCAAGATGAAGAAAGAAATGATCAAACAAAAGAAAAATGTACGGCCAAAAGACAATGGTCATGGTCAAATTACAGCTTATTTTTCAAAACAAATCTGACAACAAATGTTCTGAGGTTTTCCAAAAGAACAGAAGGGCTACAATGAAATCCTTTTGAACATGCAATTACTTACAGCCGATGCGTTCTCTTGAAATTGAGTTGTGCAATGGATTCATCTTTATGAATCCACATGACCTTTCATTATCCTTTACAGTCCAGTTTCTTCATTCTTGTACTGAATATAAGCGCTTTCTGTCAACAACATATCTTTAAAATTGCCCATTTCCATGTAATTCCATACAGGGATCGTGCAGCAAAACGTCCCTTCAACATGTGTCTTCAAAGCATATCAGAATAAACCTTGTGACAATGGAGTTATCCCAGCTTCAGCAGATAATAAAACAGAAAACAAAAGAGAATGGAAAAAAATGAACCATTTACCAACATGAATATAAAATCCATTTTAACACCACCGCTTCAATATACAAGAAATAAAACCACTTTTTCTCTACTGTTTTTGATAAATTATTTCATAGTTTCCTTCTCATAGTCAGTGAAATATATTAACTATTTCTTTCTTTTTTTCCCCACATGATTTATTGTACAGTCGTCTATAAAGAAGGCTTAACAGAATTAAAAAATAAGCTATGTAATATGTACAGGAGTACCGCAGGCAGCTGTGTACTCGGGCCGTAGGGAGAGCAGAGGCAGGGGCAGGCCACAGAGGCAGGGAGATCATTCTGGTATCAGTGCATCCGGCTCACCTGGCCAAATCCTCTCTCTTTCTCATCATACACCTGTGTTCTGGTTTGGATCATATGTAAATATGTTTTCAGCTCCAATCTGGCAACCCCTCACCCCCTTCCGCCCCTACCCGTGGAGCTGTGGAGTATAGCGGTGACTGGCGGGCGCCGCCCAGCCCCGGTGGCAAGCTAGCTAGCTAGCAACTAGCGATCTAACGGCTGTTGTCACTATCACCTGCTCCTCTGCATGGCACGGAGCAGACTGAGGGGCGGTCCTACTCTTCATGTCTTTGAGGTCACATCTATCCGTCTCATCAGCTCCGATTGGACTAATCCAATTAGCTAGTGCGCAGGCAATCTTTCAACTGTCAGAAATATCATGATGTGTCAGTGTAAATCTAATTAATGGATTGCTCCAGGCTGGAATTGAGGCCCTACTAAATCATCTAGAATCAGATCACTGCTATCCTCTCCCTGTTATGTTGGGTGGTGTTCAGCTGAGGGTATAGTGCATATTCATTCATGTTTACTCAGTAACCAAAAGACCGAAGGGTTAAAAAGTCCCACCCTCTCCAAAGATTCCCTGCACTGCTGTGGATACGTTTTATAGTGACATCAATGTCCCACACAGCCAGGCGACTACTATAGACAGCCCTCTCTACTGTACACTTCTTACTTCCTGACTCATTTGTTTCTGTGTTCAATTATTTACATGAAGGAATAAAAAAATCTGTCTCCATCACTTTGATTTGAATCTCCAGCTTTATAGTCAAACATGATCCCACACTTTTCTGTGATTGACTGCTTTTTATGTTGTTTATGATAGGATCAACGT
>NW_028156399.1:0-71169 GCF_964263955.1 Coregonus lavaretus
GAGAGAGAGAGCGAGAGAGAGAGAGAGAGAGAGAGAGAGAGAGAGAGAGAGAAACTGAGAGAGAGAGAGAGAGAGATTTCCTCACTTGTTTCTATAATATAGCCAGTCAATTATACATTTACATTTTCCTTTTTTCATGAGCAATTCCATTATTTATCTAAATTCTCAAAAATCTTACTTTTTTGGTTAATAGTAGCATAGGTTATTGTGGTGTTGAAACGGTCCTGGTAGTTGTGATACACCAACAGAGAGTGTCATCATGTCATCTCAACTGTCAACGTGTGAAACGTACTTCTGCAAAGCGCTGTGTGTCTGGGCGGCGCGCGGAGCTGAATGAAACGGCTTATTGTCGGGTATTAAAGGCTCTCTCCCCTATTTAGGCCAGTTCAATAGAGCTAAGCACACGCATCCTGTATATCACAGTGCAATCCGGATGCTGCAGTGCGACCTCTACACACCAGAGTCATGTAAGGGCTTTAGATGGGGCTACCCAGCCCACCCTGCCCCCCTACCCATCCCACCCTGCCCCCTACCCATCCCCCCCTGCCCCCCTACCCATCCCCCCCTGCCCCCTACCCATCCCACCCTGCCCCCCTACCCATCCCACCCTGCCCCCCTACCCATCCCATCCCACCCTGCCCCCCTACCCATCCCCCCCTGCCCCCTGCCCCCTACCCATCCCCCCCTGCCCCCCTACCCATCCCACCCTGCCCCCCTACCCATCCCACCCTGCCCCCCTACCTATCCCCCCCTGCCCCCTACCCATCCCACCCTGCCCCCCTACCCATCCCACCCTGCCCCCCTACCCATCCCCCCCTGCCCCCTACCCATCCAACCCTGCCCCCTACCCATCCCACCCTGCCCCCTACCCATCCCCCCCTGCCCCCTACCCATCCCACCCTGCCCCCCTACCCATCCCACCCTGCCCCCTACCCATCCCCCCCTGCCCCCTACCCATCCCACCCTGCCCCCTACCCATCCAACCCTGCCCCCTACCCATCCCACCCTGCCCCCTACCCATCCCACCCTGCACCCCTACCCATCCCACCCTGCCCCCCTACCCATCCCACCCTGCACCCCTACCCATCCCACCCTGCCCCCCTACCCATCCCACCCTGCCCCCCTACCCATCCCACCCTGCCCCCCTACCCATCCCACCCTGCCCCCTACCATCCCACCCTGCCCCCTACCCATCCCACCCTGCCCCCCTACCCATCCCACCCTGCCCCCCTACCCATCCCACCCTGCCCCCCTACCCATCCCACCCTGCCCCCCTACCCATCCCACCCTGCACCCCTACCCATCCCACCCTGCCCCCTACCCATCCTCCTGTGATGTCACTGTGGTCTTGTTCTGGGTCACTCGGCAGGAACTGTTTATTTCCCTGTCCGTTCGTCCCATGCTGGACATCTGATGGTAATAATATTAGCTCTCTCTCTCTCTGTTAGGATACACATGCTCTCCATTCCAGATTAGAGAAATACCAGAGGTATTATTGTCATGGACTTACAGTGGAGAAAAAAAGTATTTAGTCAGCCACCAATTGTGCATGTTCTCCCACTTAAAAAGATGAGAGAGGCCTGTAATTTTCATCATAGGTACACGTCAACTATGACAGACAAAATGAGAAGAAAAAAAATCCAGAAAATCACATTGTAGGATTTTTAATGAATTTATTTGCAAATTATGGTGGAAAATAAGTATTTGGTCAATAACAAAAGTTTCTCAATACTTTGTTATATACCCTTTGTTGGCAATGACACAGGTCAAACGTTTTCTGTAAGTCTTCACAAGGTTTTCACACACTGTTGCTGGTATTTTGGCCCATTCCTCCATGCAGATCTCCTCTAGAGCAGTGATGTTTTGGGGCTGTCGCTGGGCAACACGGACTTTCAACTCCCTCCAAAGATTTTCTATGGGGTTGAGATCTGGAGACTGGCTAGGCCACTCCAGGACCTTGAAATGCTTCTTACGAAGCCACTCCTTCGTTGCCCGGGCGGTGTGTTTGGGATCATTGTCATGCTGAAAGACCCAGCCACTTTTCATCTTCAATGCCCTTGCTGATGGAAGGAGGTTTTCACTCAAAATCTCACGATACATGGCCCCATTCATTCTTTCCTTTACACGGATCAGTCGTCCTGGTCCCTTTGCAGAAAAACAGCCCCAAAGCATGATGTTTCCACCCCCATGCTTCACAGTAGGTATGGTGTTCTTTGGATGCAAATCAGCATTCTTTGTCCTCCAAACACGACGAGTTGAGTTTTTACCAAAAAGTTCTATTTTGGTTTCATCTGACCATATGACATTCTCCCAATCCTCTTCTGGATCATCCAAATCCACTCTAGCAAACTTCAGACGGGCCTGGACATGTACTGTCTTAAGCAGGGGGACACGTCTGGCACTGCAGGATTTGAGTCCCTGGCGGCGTAGTGTGTTACTGATGGTAGGCTTTGTTACTTTGGTCCCAGCTCTCTGCAGGTCATTCACTAGGTCCCCCCGTGTGGTTCTGGGATTTTTGCTCACCGTTCTTGTGATCATTTTGACCCCACGGGGTGAGATCTTGCGTGGAGCCCCAGATCGAGGAAGATTATCAGTGGTCTTGTATGTCTTCCATTTCCTAATAATTGCTCCCACAGTTGATTTCTTCAAACCAAGCTGCTTACCTTTTGCAGATTCAGTTTTCCCAGCCTGGTGCAGGTCTACAATTTTGTTTCTGGTGTCCTTTGACAGCTCTTTGGTCTTGGCCATAGTGGAGTTTGGAGTGTGACTGTTTGAGGTTGTGGACAGGTGTCTTTTATACTGATAACAAGTTCAAACAGGTGCCATTAATACAGGTAACGAGTGGAGGACAGAGGAGCCTCTTAAAGAAGAAGTTACAGGTCTGTGAGAGCCAGAAATCTTGCTTGTTTGTAGGTGACCAAATACTTATTTTCCACCATAATTTGCAAATAAATTCATTAAAAATCCTACAATGTGATTTTCTGGAGAAAAAAATTCTCAATTTGTCTGTCATAGTTGACGTGTACCTATGATGAAAATTACAGGCCTCTCTCATCTTTTTAAGTGGGAGAACTTGCACAATTGGTGGCTGACTAAATACTTTTTTTCCCCACTGTATGTCGCGCAATAAAATGCAAATTAATTACTTAAAAAATCATACAATGTGATTTTCTGGATTTTTGTTATAGATTCCGTCTCTCACAGTTGAAGTGTACCTATGATAAAAAATTACAGACCTCTACATGCTTTGTAAGTAGGAAAACCTGCAAAATCGGCAGTGTATCAAATACTTGTTCTCCCCACTGTATATATACGTGTTTGTTTTGGGCTTCGTCCCCGTCGTTGTTCATGACGAAAAAACTGTGGAGAACGTTGAACACTATTATGGGTAGGAATTGGAACATGTCCACCTCTTTTGTTGAATCAGAGGGTATATTTATTACAAAACCACACGACATCGCAAACTACTTTAATGAATATTTTACAGGCGAAGTGGACAAGTTGAGGAATGCCACGAGTCCGACTGATGGCTCCATGTCATATACCCTTATAAAAGACTGTTTCATGAAGGAGGGGCAATGCATGTTCGAATTTCACCAAGTAGAAAGGGAAAAGGTTGAAAGGATGCTGTTGTCTCTTCCCTCTCATCTAGTGTTGCTAGATTTCAGTGCTGCTGATATACAGTTGAAGTCGGAAGTTTACATACACCTTAGCCAAATACATTTAAACTCAGTTTTTCACAATTCCTGACATTTAATCCTAGTAAAAATTCCCTGTCTTAGGTCAGTTAGGATCACCACTTTATTTTAAGAATGTTAAATGTCAGAATAATAGTAGAGAGAATGATTTATTTCAGCTTTTATTTCTTTCATCACATTCCCATTGGGTCAGACGTTTACATACACTCAATTAGTATTTGGTAGCATTGCCTTTAAATTGTTTAACTTGGTTCAAACGTTTCGGGTAGCCTTCCACAAGCTTCCCACAATAAGTTGGGTGAATTTTGGCCCATTCCTCCTGACAGAGCTGGTGTAACTGAGTCAGGTTTGTAGGCCTCCTTGCTCGCACACGCTTTTACAGTTCTGCCCACACATTTTCTATAGGATTGAGGTCAGGGCTTTGTGATGGCCACTCCAATACCTTGACTTTGTTGTCCTTAAGCCATTTTGCCACAACTTTGGAAGTATGCTTGGGGTCATTGTCCATTTGGAAGACCCATTTGAGACCAAGCTTTAACTTCCTGACTGATGTCTTGAGATGTTGCTTCAATATATCCACATAATTTTCCTTCCTCATGATGCCATCTATTTTGTGAAGTGCACCAGCCCCTCCTGCAGCAAAGCACCCCCACAGCATGATGCTGCCACCCCCGTGCTTCACGGTTGGGATGGTGTTCTTCGGCTTGCAGGCGACCCCCTTTTTTCCTCCAAACATAACGATGGTCATTATGGCCAAACAGTTTTATTTTTGTTTCATCAGACCAGAGGAGATTTCTCCAAAAAGTACGATCTTTGTCCCCATGTGCAGTTGCAAACCGTAGTCTGGCTTTTTTATGGTGGTTTTGGAGCAGTGGCTTCTTCCTTGCTGAGCGGCATTTCAGGTTATGTCCATATAGGACTCGTTTTACTGTGGATATAGATACTTTTGTACCTGTTTCCTCCAGTCTCTTCACAAGGTCCTTTGCTGTTGTTCTGGAATTGATTTGCACATTTCGCACCAAAGTACGTTCATCTCTAGGAGACAGAACACGTCTCCTTCCTGAGCGGTATGACAGCTGTGTGGTTCCATGGTGTTTATACATGCATATTATTGTTTGTACAGATGAACGTGGTACCGTTCGGGCATTTGGAAATTGCTCCCAAGGATGAACCAGACTTGTGGAGGTCTACAATTTTATTTCTGAGGTCTTGCCTGATTTCTTTTGATTTTCCCATGATGTCAAGCAAAGAGGCACTGAGTTTCAAGGTATGCCTTGAAATACAGCCACAGGTACACCTCCAATTGACTCAAATTATGTCAATTAGCCTATCAGAAGCTTCTAAAGCCATTACATAATTTTCTGGAATTTTCCAAGCTGTTTAAAGGCACACTCAACTTAGTGTATGTAAACTTGTGACCCACTGGAATTGTGCTACAGTGAATTATAAGTGAAATAATCTATCTGTAAACAATTGTTGGAAAAATTACTTGTGTCATGCACAAAGTAGATGTCCTAACCGACTTGCCAAAACTATAGTTTGTTAACAAGAAATGTGTGGAGTGGTTGAAAAACAGGTGTATGTAAACTTCCGACTTCAACTGTAGTAGCCATATCTAGGAAAACCACAGTTCCAAAGGCTGGGCCTAATATTTGTTGGTCCGTGGTGTGTAATGAGGAGCAAACAGACACATTTATGAAATTGCTTATTCCAGTTACTAATAAGCATGCACCCATTAAGAAAATGACTGTAAAAACTGTTAAATCCCTGTGGATTGATGAGGAATTTAAAAATTGTATGATTGAGATGGATTAGGCAAAAGGAATGGCAAATAAGTCTGGCTGCACAACCGATTGGCAAACGAAAATCTCTCATGTCTCAAAGTGGAAGAGGGATTGACTTCATCACTACTTGTTTTTGTAAGAGGTGTTGACAAGCTGAATGCACCGAGCTGTCTGTTCAAACTACTATCACACAGCTCAGACACCCATGCATACCCCACAAGACATGCCACCAGAGGTCTCTTCACAGTCCCCAAGTCCAGAACAGACTATGGGTGGTGCACAGTACTACATAGAGCCATGACTACATGGAACTCTATTCCACATCAGGTAACTGATGCAAGCAGTAGAATCAGATTTAAAAAACAGGTAAAAATACACCTTATGGAACAGGGGGGACTGTGAAGAGACACACATACAGGCACAGACACACATGATAAGACATGCACTCTACACACACGTACAAATTGATTTTATATTGTAGATATGTGGTAGTAGAGTAGTGGCCTGAGGGATGACACTTAATGTGTTGTGAAATGTAATATCATGTAATATTTTTAATTGTATATAACTGCCTTAATGTTGCTGGACCCCAGGAAGAGTAGCTGCTGCCTTGGCAGGAACTAATGGGGATCCATAATAAACCCCAGGAAGAGTAGCTGCTGCCTTGGCAGGAACTAATGGGGATCCATAACAAACCCCAGGAAGAGTAGCTGCTGCCTTGGCAGGAACTAATGGGGATCCATAATAAATACACATACAAATACAAACAAGTTTAAAATATATCCCAGGTCTAAATCAGAGCAGAAAGCCTCTCCATCCCAGTATGGAAGTTGTAGACTTTCTCTTCAATTCATCTCCAACTAGAAGTCCTTCTCTGACCTAAATTCACCTCTTCACTTGGTGACATCTAGTAGCAGCCACCCTGCATCTTAAACGTCCAATAAAAGAGAAGGGAAACAGCCATTTAATTCAGACTTTATTGTTACAATCATTGCTATTTTAGTAAAAGCCTCGTGACCAATATTTAATGGAATATGTGATGACCCATCCTGGTTGTTGTTCTTTGGTAATTAAACATCACAGCCACATCTCCTACAGGCTGTTTCAGAGTGATCTACAATCAAAGCTAAGGAAACAGCGAACTGAAAACACTTCAAACTAACAGAACAAACAGCGAACTGAAAACACATCAAACTAACAGAACAAACAGCGAACTGAAAACACATCAAACTAACAGAACGGGTGCAGCGAACTCAAATGAGCCACCCGCCCGCCACCGCAACAAATATTTCTCTAGTCAATTATTTGTAAACTCCCCATTCTCTCTCTCTGTGGACTGGAAATAGTCATTAAATGAGTGATTTGTAAATGATAGAGGGCTTTGATGTAGCTAGTAAACGAGTGGTCTGTCCCAAATGGCACCCTATTCAACAGTAGTGCACTATATAGGGAATAGGATCCCATTTGGGACGCACCCAGGTCTGCCTGGCATCTGGGAGGGATGGAGGGATGGAGGGAGGGAGGGAGGGCGTGAGGGAGGAGGAGGAAGAATGCCTGGAGCATTTCCCTCGCTTCCTTTCTCGTTGTGGAGATGGGCAGGCAGCATTCTTCAGATCCGATTGGATCAGCCTGAGGGGCTGCCCCGTCTCTCAGAGCTCTTCCGTCTTTAATTTGTTTAGACAAACAGCTATAAACATGTAGAGAGCAGCAGAGCAGGGTGAAACTAAACTAAAGTAGAGTAGACTAGCCTCCAGGCCTCATGTCCTCTTACAGCAGGGTGAAACTAAGCTAAAGTAGAGTAGACTAGCCTCCAGGCCTCATGTCCTCTTACAGCAGGGTGAAACTAAGCTAAAGTAGAGTAGACTAGCCTCCAGGCCTCATGTCCTCTTACAGCAGGGTGAAACTAAGCTAAAGTAGAGTAGACTAGCCTCCAGGCCTCATGTCCTCTTACAGCAGGGTGAAACTAAGCTAAAGTAGAGTAGACTAGCCTCCAGGCCTCATGTCCTCTTACAGCAGCAGGGTGAAACTAAGCTAAAGTAGAGTAGACTAGCCTCCAGGCCTCATGTCCTCTTACAGCAGCAGGGTGAAACTAAGCTAAAGTAGAGTAGACTAGCCTCCAGGCCTCATGTCCTCTTACAGCAGGGTGAAACTAAGCTAAAGTAGAGTAGACTAGCCTCCAGGCCTCATGTCCTCTTACAGCAGCAGGGTGAAACTAAGCTAAAGTAGAGTAGACTAGCCTCCAGGCCTCATGTCCTCTTACAGCAGGGTGAAACTAAGCTAAAGTAGAGTAGACTAGCCTCCAGGCCTCATGTCCTCTTACAGCAGGGTGAAACTAAGCTAAAGTAGAGTAGACTAGCCTCCAGGCCTCATGTCCTCTTACAGCAGGGTGAAACTAAGCTAAAGTAGAGTAGACTAGCCTCCAGGCCTCATGTCCTCTTACAGCAGGGTGAAACTAAGCTAAAGTAGAGTAGACTAGCCTCCAGGCCTCATGTCCTCTTACAGCAGGGTGAAACTAAGCTAAAGTAGAGTAGACTAGCCTCCAGGCCTCATGTCCTCTTACAGCAGGGTGAAACTAAGCTAAAGTAGAGTAGACTAGCCTCCAGGCCTCATGTCCTCTTACAGCAGCAGGGTGAAACTAAGCTAAAGTAGAGTAGACTAGCCTCCAGGCCTCATGTCCTCTTACAGCAGGGTGAAACTAAGCTAAAGTAGAGTAGACTAGCCTCCAGGCCTCATGTCCTCTTACAGCAGGGTGAAACTAAGCTAAAGTAGAGTAGACTAGCCTCCAGGCCTCATGTCCTCTTACAGCAGCAGGGTGAAACTAAGCTAAAGTAGAGTAGACTAGCCTCCAGGCCTCATGTCCTCTTACAGCAGGGTGAAACTAAGCTAAAGTAGAGTAGACTAGCCTCCAGGCCTCATGTCCTCTTACAGCAGGGTGAAACTAAGCTAAAGTAGAGTAGACTAGCCTCCAGGCCTCATGTCCTCTTACAGCAGGGTGAAACTAAGCTAAAGTAGAGTAGACTAGCCTCCAGGCCTCATGTCCTCTTACAGCAGGGTGAAACTAAGCTAAAGTAGAGTAGACTAGCCTCCAGGCCTCATGTCCTCTTACAGCAGCAGGGTGAAACTAAGCTAAAGTAGAGTAGACTAGCCTCCAGGCCTCATGTCCTCTTACAGCAGGGTGAAACTAAGCTAAAGTAGAGTAGACTAGCCTCCAGGCCTCATGTCCTCTTACAGCAGGGTGAAACTAAGCTAAAGTAGAGTAGACTAGCCTCCAGGCCTCATGTCCTCTTACAGCAGGGTGAAACTAAGCTAAAGTAGAGTAGACTAGCCTCCAGGCCTCATGTCCTCTTACAGCAGGGTGAAACTAAGCTAAAGTAGAGTAGACTAGCCTCCAGGCCTCATGTCCTCTTACAGCAGCAGGGTGAAACTAAGCTAAAGTAGAGTAGACTAGCCTCCAGGCCTCATGTCCTCTTACAGCAGCAGGGTGAAACTAAGCTAAAGTAGAGTAGACTAGCCTCCAGGCCTCATGTCCTCTTACAGCAGGGTGAAACTAAGCTAAAGTAGAGTAGACTAGCCTCCAGGCCTCATGTCCTCTTACAGCAGGGTGAAACTAAGCTAAAGTAGAGTAGACTAGCCTCCAGGCCTCATGTCCTCTTACAGCAGGGTGAAACTAAGCTAAAGTAGAGTAGACTAGCCTCCAGGCCTCATGTCCTCTTACAGCAGCAGGGTGAAACTAAGCTAAAGTAGAGTAGACTAGCCTCCAGGCCTCATGTCCTCTTACAGCAGGGTGAAACTAAGCTAAAGTAGAGTAGACTAGCCTCCAGGCCTCATGTCCTCTTACAGCAGGGTGAAACTAAGCTAAAGTAGAGTAGACTAGCCTCCAGGCCTCATGTCCTCTTACAGCAGGGTGAAACTAAGCTAAAGTAGAGTAGACTAGCCTCCAGGCCTCATGTCCTCTTACAGCAGCAGGGTGAAACTAAGCTAAAGTAGAGTAGACTAGCCTCCAGGCCTCATGTCCTCTTACAGCAGCAGGGTGAAACTAAGCTAAAGTAGAGTAGACTAGCCTCCAGGCCTCATGTCCTCTTACAGCAGCAGGGTGAAACTAAGCTAAAGTAGAGTAGACTAGCCTCCAGGCCTCATGTCCTCTTACAGCAGGGTGAAACTAAGCTAAAGTAGAGTAGACTAGCCTCCAGGCCTCATGTCCTCTTACAGCAGGGTGAAACTAAGCTAAAGTAGAGTAGACTAGCCTCCAGGCCTCATGTCCTCTTACAGCAGCAGGGTGAAACTAAGCTAAAGTAGAGTAGACTAGCCTCCAGGCCTCATGTCCTCTTACAGCAGCAGGGTGAAACTAAGCTAAAGTAGAGTAGACTAGCCTCCAGGCCTCATGTCCTCTTACAGCAGGGTGAAACTAAGCTAAAGTAGAGTAGACTAGCCTCCAGGCCTCATGTCCTCTTACAGCAGCAGGGTGAAACTAAGCTAAAGTAGAGTAGACTAGCCTCCAGGCCTCATGTCCTCTTACAGCAGCAGGGTGAAACTAAGCTAAAGTAGAGTAGACTAGCCTCCAGGCCTCATGTCCTCTTACAGCAGGGTGAAACTAAGCTAAAGTAGAGTAGACTAGCCTCCAGGCCTCATGTCCTCTTACAGCAGCAGGGTGAAACTAAGCTAAAGTAGAGTAGACTAGCCTCCAGGCCTCATGTCCTCTTACAGCAGCAGGGTGAAACTAAGCTAAAGTAGAGTAGACTAGCCTCCAGGCCTCATGTCCTCTTACAGCAGGGTGAAACTAAGCTAAAGTAGAGTAGACTAGCCTCCAGGCCTCATGTCCTCTTACAGCAGGGTGAAACTAAGCTAAAGTAGAGTAGACTAGCCTCCAGGCCTCATGTCCTCTTACAGCAGGGTGAAACTAAGCTAAAGTAGAGTAGACTAGCCTCCAGGCCTCATGTCCTCTTACAGCAGGGTGAAACTAAGCTAAAGTAGAGTAGACTAGCCTCCAGGCCTCATGTCCTCTTACAGCAGGGTGAAACTAAGCTAAAGTAGAGTAGACTAGCCTCCAGGCCTCATGTCCTCTTACAGCAGGGTGAAACTAAGCTAAAGTAGAGTAGACTAGCCTCCAGGCCTCATGTCCTCTTACAGCAGGGTGAAACTAAGCTAAAGTAGAGTAGACTAGCCTCCAGGCCTCATGTCCTCTTACAGCAGGGTGAAACTAAGCTAAAGTAGAGTAGACTAGCCTCCAGGCCTCATGTCCTCTTACAGCAGCAGGGTGAAACTAAGCTAAAGTAGAGTAGACTAGCCTCCAGGCCTCATGTCCTCTTACAGCAGGGTGAAACTAAGCTAAAGTAGAGTAGACTAGCCTCCAGGCCTCATGTCCTCTTACAGCAGGGTGAAACTAAGCTAAAGTAGAGTAGACTAGCCTCCAGGCCTCATGTCCTCTTACAGCAGCAGGGTGAAACTAAGCTAAAGTAGAGTAGACTAGCCTCCAGGCCTCATGTCCTCTTACAGCAGCAGGGTGAAACTAAGCTAAAGTAGAGTAGACTAGCCTCCAGGCCTCATGTCCTCTTACAGCAGGGTGAAACTAAGCTAAAGTAGAGTAGACTAGCCTCCAGGCCTCATGTCCTCTTACAGCAGGGTGAAACTAAGCTAAAGTAGAGTAGACTAGCCTCCAGGCCTCATGTCCTCTTACAGCAGCAGGGTGAAACTAAGCTAAAGTAGAGTAGACTAGCCTCCAGGCCTCATGTCCTCTTACAGCAGGGTGAAACTAAGCTAAAGTAGAGTAGACTAGCCTCCAGGCCTCATGTCCTCTTACAGCAGGGTGAAACTAAGCTAAAGTAGAGTAGACTAGCCTCCAGGCCTCATGTCCTCTTACAGCAGGGTGAAACTAAGCTAAAGTAGAGTAGACTAGCCTCCAGGCCTCATGTCCTCTTACAGCAGCAGGGTGAAACTAAGCTAAAGTAGAGTAGACTAGCCTCCAGGCCTCATGTCCTCTTACAGCAGGGTGAAACTAAGCTAAAGTAGAGTAGACTAGCCTCCAGGCCTCATGTCCTCTTACAGCAGCAGGGTGAAACTAAGCTAAAGTAGAGTAGACTAGCCTCCAGGCCTCATGTCCTCTTACAGCAGGGTGAAACTAAGCTAAAGTAGAGTAGACTAGCCTCCAGGCCTCATGTCCTCTTACAGCAGCAGGGTGAAACTAAGCTAAAGTAGAGTAGACTAGCCTCCAGGCCTCATGTCCTCTTACAGCAGGGTGAAACTAAGCTAAAGTAGAGTAGACTAGCCTCCAGGCCTCATGTCCTCTTACAGCAGGGTGAAACTAAGCTAAAGTAGAGTAGACTAGCCTCCAGGCCTCATGTCCTCTTACAGCAGGGTGAAACTAAGCTAAAGTAGAGTAGACTAGCCTCCAGGCCTCATGTCCTCTTACAGCAGCAGGGTGAAACTAAGCTAAAGTAGAGTAGACTAGCCTCCAGGCCTCATGTCCTCTTACAGCAGGGTGAAACTAAGCTAAAGTAGAGTAGACTAGCCTCCAGGCCTCATGTCCTCTTACAGCAGCAGGGTGAAACTAAGCTAAAGTAGAGTAGACTAGCCTCCAGGCCTCATGTCCTCTTACAGCAGGGTGAAACTAAGCTAAAGTAGAGTAGACTAGCCTCCAGGCCTCATGTCCTCTTACAGCAGGGTGAAACTAAGCTAAAGTAGAGTAGACTAGCCTCCAGGCCTCATGTCCTCTTACAGCAGGGTGAAACTAAGCTAAAGTAGAGTAGACTAGCCTCCAGGCCTCATGTCCTCTTACAGCAGCAGGGTGAAACTAAGCTAAAGTAGAGTAGACTAGCCTCCAGGCCTCATGTCCTCTTACAGCAGGGTGAAACTAAGCTAAAGTAGAGTAGACTAGCCTCCAGGCCTCATGTCCTCTTACAGCAGGGTGAAACTAAGCTAAAGTAGAGTAGACTAGCCTCCAGGCCTCATGTCCTCTTACAGCAGGGTGAAACTAAGCTAAAGTAGAGTAGACTAGCCTCCAGGCCTCATGTCCTCTTACAGCAGGGTGAAACTAAGCTAAAGTAGAGTAGACTAGCCTCCAGGCCTCATGTCCTCTTACAGCAGGGTGAAACTAAGCTAAAGTAGAGTAGACTAGCCTCCAGGCCTCATGTCCTCTTACAGCAGGGTGAAACTAAGCTAAAGTAGAGTAGACTAGCCTCCAGGCCTCATGTCCTCTTACAGCAGCAGGGTGAAACTAAGCTAAAGTAGAGTAGACTAGCCTCCAGGCCTCATGTCCTCTTACAGCAGCAGGGTGAAACTAAGCTAAAGTAGAGTAGACTAGCCTCCAGGCCTCATGTCCTCTTACAGCAGGGTGAAACTAAGCTAAAGTAGAGTAGACTAGCCTCCAGGCCTCATGTCCTCTTACAGCAGCAGGGTGAAACTAAGCTAAAGTAGAGTATAGCCTCCAGGCCTCATGTCCTCTTACAGCAGCAGGGTGAAACTAAGCTAAAGTAGAGTAGACTAGCCTCCAGGCCTCATGTCCTCTTACAGCAGCAGGGTGAAACTAAGCTAAAGTAGAGTAGACTAGCCTCCAGGCCTCATGTCCTCTTACAGCAGCAGGGTGAAACTAAGCTAAAGTAGAGTAGACTAGCCTCCAGGCCTCATGTCCTCTTACAGCAGGGTGAAACTAAGCTAAAGTAGAGTAGACTAGCCTCCAGGCCTCATGTCCTCTTACAGCAGCAGGGTGAAACTAAGCTAAAGTAGAGTAGACTAGCCTCCAGGCCTCATGTCCTCTTACAGCAGCAGGGTGAAACTAAGCTAAAGTAGAGTAGACTAGCCTCCAGGCCTCATGTCCTCTTACAGCAGCAGGGTGAAACTAAGCTAAAGTAGAGTAGACTAGCCTCCAGGCCTCATGTCCTCTTACAGCAGGGTGACTAAGCTAAAGTAGAGTAGACTAGCCTCCAGGCCTCATGTCCTCTTACAGCAGGGTGAAACTAAGCTAAAGTAGAGTAGACTAGCCTCCAGGCCTCATGTCCTCTTACAGCAGCGGGTGAAACTAAGCTAAAGTAGAGTAGACTAGCCTCCAGGCCTCATGTCCTCTTACAGCAGCAGGGTGAAACTAAGCTAAAGTAGAGTAGACTAGCCTCCAGGCCTCATGTCCTCTTACAGCAGGGTGAAACTAAGCTAAAGTAGAGTAGACTAGCCTCCAGGCCTCATGTCCTCTTACAGCAGGGTGAAACTAAGCTAAAGTAGAGTAGACTAGCCTCCAGGCCTCATGTCCTCTTACAGCAGCGGTGAAACTAAGCTAAAGTAGAGTAGACTAGCCTCCAGGCCTCATGTCCTCTTACAGCAGCAGGTGAAACTAAGCTAAAGTAGAGTAGACTAGCCTCCAGGCCTCATGTCCTCTTACAGCAGGGTGAAACTAAGCTAAAGTAGAGTAGACTAGCCTCCAGGCCTCATGTCCTCTTACAGCAGGGTGAAACTAAGCTAAAGTAGAGTAGACTAGCCTCCAGGCCTCATGTCCTCTTACAGCAGCAGGGTGAAACTAAGCTAAAGTAGAGTAGACTAGCCTCCAGGCCTCATGTCCTCTTACAGCAGGGTGAAACTAAGCTAAAGTAGAGTAGACTAGCCTCCAGGCCTCATGTCCTCTTACAGCAGGGTGAAACTAAGCTAAAGTAGAGTAGACTAGCCTCCAGGCCTCATGTCCTCTTACAGCAGCAGGGTGAAACTAAGCTAAAGTAGAGTAGACTAGCCTCCAGGCCTCATGTCCTCTTACAGCAGGGTGAAACTAAGCTAAAGTAGAGTAGACTAGCCTCCAGGCCTCATGTCCTCTTACAGCAGGGTGAAACTAAGCTAAAGTAGAGTAGACTAGCCTCCAGGCCTCATGTCCTCTTACAGCAGCAGGGTGAAACTAAGCTAAAGTAGAGTAGACTAGCCTCCAGGCCTCATGTCCTCTTACAGCAGCAGGGTGAAACTAAGCTAAAGTAGAGTAGACTAGCCTCCAGGCCTCATGTCCTCTTACAGCAGGGTGAAACTAAGCTAAAGTAGAGTAGACTAGCCTCCAGGCCTCATGTCCTCTTACAGCAGGGTGAAACTAAGCTAAAGTAGAGTAGACTAGCCTCCAGGCCTCATGTCCTCTTACAGCAGGGTGAAACTAAGCTAAAGTAGAGTAGACTAGCCTCCAGGCCTCATGTCCTCTTACAGCAGCAGGGTGAAACTAAGCTAAAGTAGAGTAGACTAGCCTCCAGGCCTCATGTCCTCTTACAGCAGGGTGAAACTAAGCTAAAGTAGAGTAGACTAGCCTCCAGGCCTCATGTCCTCTTACAGCAGGGTGAAACTAAGCTAAAGTAGAGTAGACTAGCCTCCAGGCCTCATGTCCTCTTACAGCAGGGTGAAACTAAGCTAAAGTAGAGTAGACTAGCCTCCAGGCCTCATGTCCTCTTACAGCAGGGTGAAACTAAGCTAAAGTAGAGTAGACTAGCCTCCAGGCCTCATGTCCTCTTACAGCAGGGTGAAACTAAGCTAAAGTAGAGTAGACTAGCCTCCAGGCCTCATGTCCTCTTACAGCAGGGTGAAACTAAGCTAAAGTAGAGTAGACTAGCCTCCAGGCCTCATGTCCTCTTACAGCAGCAGGGTGAAACTAAGCTAAAGTAGAGTAGACTAGCCTCCAGGCCTCATGTCCTCTTACAGCAGGGTGAAACTAAGCTAAAGTAGAGTAGACTAGCCTCCAGGCCTCATGTCCTCTTACAGCAGCAGGGTGAAACTAAGCTAAAGTAGAGTAGACTAGCCTCCAGGCCTCATGTCCTCTTACAGCAGGGTGAAACTAAGCTAAAGTAGAGTAGACTAGCCTCCAGGCCTCATGTCCTCTTACAGCAGGGTGAAACTAAGCTAAAGTAGAGTAGACTAGCCTCCAGGCCTCATGTCCTCTTACAGCAGGGTGAAACTAAGCTAAAGTAGAGTAGACTAGCCTCCAGGCCTCATGTCCTCTTACAGCAGGGTGAAACTAAGCTAAAGTAGAGTAGACTAGCCTCCAGGCCTCATGTCCTCTTACAGCAGGGTGAAACTAAGCTAAAGTAGAGTAGACTAGCCTCCAGGCCTCATGTCCTCTTACAGCAGGGTGAAACTAAGCTAAAGTAGAGTAGACTAGCCTCCAGGCCTCATGTCCTCTTACAGCAGCAGGGTGAAACTAAGCTAAAGTAGAGTAGACTAGCCTCCAGGCCTCATGTCCTCTTACAGCAGGGTGAAACTAAGCTAAAGTAGAGTAGACTAGCCTCCAGGCCTCATGTCCTCTTACAGCAGGGTGAAACTAAGCTAAAGTAGAGTAGACTAGCCTCCAGGCCTCATGTCCTCTTACAGCAGCAGGGTGAAACTAAGCTAAAGTAGAGTAGACTAGCCTCCAGGCCTCATGTCCTCTTACAGCAGGGTGAAACTAAGCTAAAGTAGAGTAGACTAGCCTCCAGGCCTCATGTCCTCTTACAGCAGGGTGAAACTAAGCTAAAGTAGAGTAGACTAGCCTCCAGGCCTCATGTCCTCTTACAGCAGCAGGGTGAAACTAAGCTAAAGTAGAGTAGACTAGCCTCCAGGCCTCATGTCCTCTTACAGCAGCAGGGTGAAACTAAGCTAAAGTAGAGTAGACTAGCCTCCAGGCCTCATGTCCTCTTACAGCAGGGTGAAACTAAGCTAAAGTAGAGTAGACTAGCCTCCAGGCCTCATGTCCTCTTACAGCAGGGTGAAACTAAGCTAAAGTAGAGTAGACTAGCCTCCAGGCCTCATGTCCTCTTACAGCAGCAGGGTGAAACTAAGCTAAAGTAGAGTAGACTAGCCTCCAGGCCTCATGTCCTCTTACAGCAGCAGGGTGAAACTAAGCTAAAGTAGAGTAGACTAGCCTCCAGGCCTCATGTCCTCTTACAGCAGGGTGAAACTAAGCTAAAGTAGAGTAGACTAGCCTCCAGGCCTCATGTCCTCTTACAGCAGGTTCCTGGTTCCCGCTCCAAGGCATCCTATTCTCTATGTACTGTAGTGCACTACTTTTGACCAGAGCCCTGGTAGTGCACTACAGAGAAAATAGGGTGCCATTTGGGACGTGCCCTTAAAACAATCTGGGACTGCCTTTACTACGGGGAATACAAACAATCTGGGACTGCCTTTACTACGGGGAATACAAACAATCTGGGACTGCCTTTACTACGGGGAATACAAACAATCTGGGACTGCCTTTACTACGGGGAATACAAACAATCTGGGACTGCCTTTACTACGGGGAATACAAACAATCTGGGACTGCCTTTACTACGGGGAATACAAACAATCTGGGACTGCCTTTACTACGGGGAATACAAACAATCTGGGACTGCCTTTACTACGGGGAATACAAACAATCTGGGACTGCCTTTACTACGGGGAATACAAACAATCTGGGACTGCCTTTACTACGGGGAATACAAACAATCTGGGACTGCCTTTACTACGGGGAATACAAACAATCTGGGACTGCCTTTACTACGGGGAATACAAACAATCTGGGACTGCCTTTACTACGGGGAATACAAACAATCTGGGACTGCCTTTACTACGGGGAATACAAACAATCTGGGACTGCCTTTACTACGGGGAATACAAACAATCTGGGACTGCCTTTACTACGGGGAATACAAACAATCTGGGACTGCCTTTACTACGGGGAATACAAACAATCTGGGACTGCCTTTACTACGGGGAATACAAACAATCTGGGACTGCCTTTACTATGGGGAATACAAACAATCTGGGACTGCCTTTACTACGGGGAATACAAACAATCTGGGACTGCCTTTACTATGGGGAATACAAACAATCTGGGACTGCCTTTACTACGGGGAATACAAACAATCTGGGACTGCCTTTACTACGGGGAATACAAACAATCTGGGACTGCCTTTACTACGGGGAATACAAACAATTAAGGCCCCACCAAGAGAGGACAGCGGGGCTTGACTGGCTGCACTCAAAACACTCTGACTGGCTGCACTCAAAACACTCTGACTGGCTGCACTTTAAAACACACTGACTGGCTGCACTCAAAACACACTGACTGGCTGCACTCAAAACACACTGACTGGCTGCACTCAAAACACACTGACTGGCTGCACTCAAAACACACTGACTGGCTGCACTCAAAACACACTGACTGGCTGCACTCAAAACACTCTGACTGAGTTAGTATAACTCTGCATCCCAACATCATAACACTCGGCCCCTAGGTTTACCTGCAGTGTTGCTGGAGTTTACATCTGAACAAGGAGACGAGACCAAGCTCCCCAACTGTCTGTCTACCGAACACAAATCTACATAACAGCTCATAAAGTCTCCGATGGATTGGGATTATTTGTATATATTGATGAACTATCTCTAACTGGGGATAGACTTGATCATAACATCTGACTGGGGATAGACATGATCCAAGATAAGAGTTTACCAGCGGTGAAGTCTACCACAAGGTCTGATTGTATGTTATTTTGTTGTTTGGCTTTTCCATGGGACATTCAGTGTGCAGCCTTTCTCCCTCCAGGATGGCTCCACCGTCATCAGTCCCAGATGGAGAGGCTTTATAGCAAGAGGCAGGAGTAGCAGCACATCATGAACCTTTATTACATCAAATTAGAGGCTTCCAGTGAGTTACAATATGTGTTTCATAGCAGTGTGAGGTGAGGTGGTGGTAGCAGGGAGGGGGACAGGGGAGCGGTTAGGTCTAGGTGATTAATAGCAGTGTGAGGTGGTGGTAGCAGGGAGGGGGACAGGGGAGCGGTTAGGTCTAGGTGATTAATAGCAGTGTGAGGTGGTGGTAGCAGGGAGGGAGACAGGGGAGCGGTTAGGTCTAGGTGATTAATAGCAGTGTGAGGTGAGGTGGTGGTAGCAGGGAGGGGGACAGGGGAGCGGTTAGGTCTAGGTGATTAATAGCAGTGTGAGGTGGTGGTAGCAGGGAGGGGGACAGGGGAGCGGTTAGGTCTAGGTGATTAATAGCAGTGTGAGGTGGTGGTAGCAGGGAGGGGGACAGGGGAGCGGTTAGGTCTAGGTGATTAATAGCAGTGTGAGGTGAGGTGGTGGTAGCAGGGAGGGAGACAGGGGAGCGGTTAGGTCTAGGTGATTAATAGCAGTGTGGGGTGGTGGTAGCAGGGAGGGGGACAGGGGAGCGGTTAGGTCTAGGTGATTAATAGCAGTGTGAGGTGGTGGTAGCAGGGAGGGGGACAGGGGAGCGGTTAGGTCTAGGTGATTAATAGCAGTGTGAGGTGGTGGTAGCAGGGAGGGGGACAGGGGAGCGGTTAGGTCTAGGTGATTAATAGCAGTGTGAGGTGGTGGTAGCAGGGAGGGAGACAGGGGAGCGGTTAGGTCTAGGTGATTAATAGCAGTGTGAGGTGAGGTGGTGGTAGCAGGGAGGGAGACAGGGGAGCGGTTAGGTCTAGGTGATTAATAGCAGTGTGAGGTGGTGGTAGCAGGGAGGGAGACAGGGGAGCGGTTAGGTCTAGGTGATTAATAGCAGTGTGAGGTGAGGTGGTGGTAGCAGGGAGGGAGACAGGGGAGCGGTTAGGTCTAGGTGATTAATAGCAGTGTGAGGTGGTGGTAGCAGGGAGGGAGACAGGGGAGCGGTTAGGTCTAGGTGATTAATAGCAGTGTGAGGTGGTGGTAGCAGGGAGGGGGACAGGGGAGCGGTTAGGTCTAGGTGATTAATAGCAGTGTGAGGTGAGGTGGTGGTAGCAGGGAGGGAGACAGGGGAGCGGTTAGGTCTAGGTGATTAATAGCAGTGTGAGGTGGTGGTAGCAGGGAGGGAGACAGGGGAGCGGTTAGGTCTAGGTGATTAATAGCAGTGTGAGGTGAGGTGGTGGTAGCAGGGAGGGAGACAGGGGAGCGGTTAGGTCTAGGTGATTAATAGCAGTGTGAGGTGGTGGTAGCAGGGAGGGGGACAGGGGAGCGGTTAGGTCTAGGTGATTAATAGCAGTGTGAGGTGAGGTGGTGGTAGCAGGGAGGGGGACAGGGGAGCGGTTAGGTCTAGGTGATTAATAGCAGTGTGAGGTGGTGGTAGCAGGGAGGGAGACAGGGGAGCGGTTAGGTCTAGGTGATTAATAGCAGTGTGAGGTGAGGTGGTGGTAGCAGGGAGGGGGACAGGGGAGCGGTTAGGTCTAGGTGATTAATAGCAGTGTGAGGTGGTGGTAGCAGGGAGGGGGACAGGGGAGCGGTTAGGTCTAGGTGATTAATAGCAGTGTGAGGTGGTGGTAGCAGGGAGGGGGACAGGGGAGCGGTTAGGTCTAGGTGATTAATAGCAGTGTGAGGTGGTGGTAGCAGGGAGGGGGACAGGGGAGCGGTTAGGTCTAGGTGATTAATAGCAGTGTGAGGTGAGGTGGTGGTAGCAGGGAGGGGGACAGGGGAGCGGTTAGGTCTAGGTGATTAATAGCAGTGTGAGGTGAGGTGGTGGTAGCAGGGAGGGGGACAGGGGAGCGGTTAGGTCTAGGTGATTAATAGCAGTGTGAGGTGAGGTGGTGGTAGCAGGGAGGGGGACAGGGGAGCGGTTAGGTCTAGGTGATTAATAGCAGTGTGAGGTGGTGGTAGCAGGGAGGGGGACAGGGGAGCGGTTAGGTCTAGGTGATTAATAGCAGTGTGAGGTGGTGGTAGCAGGGAGGGGGACAGGGGAGCGGTTAGGTCTAGGTGATTAATAGCAGTGTGAGGTGGTGGTAGCAGGGAGGGGGACAGGGGAGCGGTTAGGTCTAGGTGATTAATAGCAGTGTGAGGTGGTGGTAGCAGGGAGGGGGACAGGGGAGCGGTTAGGTCTAGGTGATTAATAGCAGTGTGAGGTGAGGTGGTGGTAGCAGGGAGGGGGACAGGGGAGCGGTTAGGTCTAGGTGATTAATAGCAGTGTGAGGTGGTGGTAGCAGGGAGGGGGACAGGGGAGCGGTTAGGTCTAGGTGATTAATAGCAGTGTGAGGTGGTGGTAGCAGGGAGGGGGACAGGGGAGCGGTTAGGTCTAGGTGATTAATAGCAGTGTGAGGTGAGGTGGTGGTAGCAGGGAGGGGGACAGGGGAGCGGTTAGGTCTAGGTGATTAATAGCAGTGTGAGGTGGTGGTAGCAGGGAGGGGGACAGGGGAGCGGTTAGGTCTAGGTGATTAATAGCAGTGTGAGGTGGTGGTAGCAGGGAGGGGGACAGGGGAGCGGTTAGGTCTAGGTGATTAATAGCAGTGTGAGGTGGTGGTAGCAGGGAGGGGGACAGGGGAGCGGTTAGGTCTAGGTGATTAATAGCAGTGTGAGGTGAGGTGGTGGTAGCAGGGAGGGGGACAGGGGAGCGGTTAGGTCTAGGTGATTATTAGCAGTGTGAGGTGGTGGTAGCAGGGAGGGGGACAGGGGAGCGGTTAGGTCTAGGTGATTAATAGCAGTGTGAGGTGGTGGTAGCAGGGAGGGGGACAGGGGAGCGGTTAGGTCTAGGTGATTAATAGCAGTGTGAGGTGAGGTGGTGGTAGCAGGGAGGGGGACAGGGGAGCGGTTAGGTCTAGGTGATTAATAGCAGTGTGAGGTGAGGTGGTGGTAGCAGGGAGGGGGACAGGGGAGCGGTTAGGTCTAGGTGATTAATAGCAGTGTGAGGTGGTGGTAGCAGGGAGGGGGACAGGGGAGCGGTTAGGTCTAGGTGATTAATAGCAGTGTGAGGTGGTGGTAGCAGGGAGGGGGACAGGGGAGCGGTTAGGTCTAGGTGATTAATAGCAGTGTGAGGTGAGGTGGTGGTAGCAGGGAGGGGGACAGGGGAGCGGTTAGGTCTAGGTGATTAATAGCAGTGTGAGGTGGTGGTAGCAGGGAGGGGGACAGGGGAGCGGTTAGGTATAGGTGATTAATAGCAGTGTGAGGTGGTGGTAGCAGGGAGGGGGACAGGGGAGCGGTTAGGTCTAGGTGATTAATAGCAGTGTGAGGTGGTGGTAGCAGGGAGGGGGACAGGGGAGCGGTTAGGTCTAGGTGATTAATAGCAGTGTGAGGTGAGGTGGTGGTAGCAGGGAGGGGGACAGGGGAGCGGTTAGGTCTAGGTGATTATTAGCAGTGTGAGGTGGTGGTAGCAGGGAGGGGGACAGGGGAGCGGTTAGGTCTAGGTGATTAATAGCAGTGTGAGGTGGTGGTAGCAGGGAGGGGGACAGGGGAGCGGTTAGGTCTAGGTGATTAATAGCAGTGTGAGGTGAGGTGGTGGTAGCAGGGAGGGGGACAGGGGAGCGGTTAGGTCTAGGTGATTAATAGCAGTGTGAGGTGGTGGTAGCAGGGAGGGGGACAGGGGAGCGGTTAGGTCTAGGTGATTAATAGCAGTGTGAGGTGGTGGTAGCAGGGAGGGGGACAGGGGAGCGGTTAGGTCTAGGTGATTAATAGCAGTGTGAGGTGAGGTGGTGGTAGCAGGGAGGGAGACAGGGGAGCGGTTAGGTCTAGGTGATTAATAGCAGTGTGAGGTGAGGTGGTGGTAGCAGGGAGGGAGACAGGGGAGCGGTTAGGTCTAGGTGATTAATAGCAGTGTGAGGTGGTGGTAGCAGGGAGGGGGACAGGGGAGCGGTTAGGTCTAGGTGATTAATAGCAGTGTGAGGTGAGGTGGTGGTAGCAGGGAGGGGGACAGGGGAGCGGTTAGGTCTAGGTGATTAATAGCAGTGTGAGGTGAGGTGGTGGTAGCAGGGAGGGGGACAGGGGAGCGGTTAGGTTTTCCTCCTGGTGATGTGGTCATAGATGATGACCTGGCTGTAGAGGTCAGACTGGAGGGGAGTCCTGGAGGAGTTGTCCCCTGGTGAGGCCTAGAGAGGAGAGTAACAGAGTTAGAGAGGAAACAAACAGCAGGTGAAGCCTACAGACAGGAAGGAGAAACACTGTTGGGAAATATCCGGAAGATCTTTGAACTAGCATCCTTTGTTTATTACCTAAATTATTAGATTATTCAATTAACTAAATGATCTCAACATAATTGTTTTAGAATGTACAACGTGTGTGTTTAAAATCCAACAAGGTCCAAAAGCCAGAAACAACCTGTATCCTAGTTAGAGGATGTCATCGGACACGGCTCTAGTTTAACAGAACATCCCGCTTTTTAAAGACTTAGGAGTTTCTGGGCGTGCCTGAACTTACATTCCAGTCGGACTGCGGCCCTTCCACCAAGATTACACAAGGCGGTGTGTGCGTGGGAGCAGCTGTGGTTCTTTATTAAAGGCTCACTCTGTCAGAAGGTTTCAGAGGGAGTGGACACTCAGCCCAGCCACCCATTACTACCACAACACTTTTACCTCAAATGACACTTACGTAGGTGTCTTATTCAGTACCACAGCCTTCTGGTGGCCAAGTTCAAAATACCAAATAAGGACCAATTAAAATGGCTGCATCATACAGATCTCATGAGAGGTGTATGGGAAAAAAATAGAACATGTTTCGCATGTATTTTTACGTATGAAATTAAACATATATAATTTCTTCCATTACATCTTCTGGACTGTTCGACATTTTCGCAGGTTTATGCTAAAATGACTAATTCAAAAGGGAGAAATACTTTTTAAAGCACACATCGAAAACATTGAGAGAAAACAAGATTGTTTCATGTCAACGAAATTACTTCCAAACTTCAGTAAAATGCCAAAAGCCAAAGATTATTGGCTTGAGCAGACACACTGGTCATAGTATGACAAAGAGAGAACAAGAAACAACCCAGCAAACCGAAATTGGTTCTCTGAAAGTTCCCAGAACATTCGTTAGGTCGCGGCGAATGTTCTCATAACACAAAAACTGTCCAGTCGTGCTAATTATTGTAGAATGTTCGTATAAAACATTAGTCTGATGTTAAAAGAACGTTCCCAGAACACATTTAATCCGTTTTTTAAAGTTTCCCAGAATGTTTCATTAGGTTGTGGCAACAGTTTGGTGAGAACATTGTGGGGACATCACAAAAGATATGTTCCCAAAACACAAAAACTGTCCAGTTGTGCAGATGATTCTACAATGTTTCTTTTAGGGTGCAAAAAACATTCACCTGATGTTACAAGAACGTTCCCAGAACACATTTTGTCTGTTCTTTAAAGGTTCCCAGAATGCTTCTTTAAGCAACATTGTGGGGATATGACAAGAGATATGTTCCCAAAACAATACAACTGTCCAGTTATGCTGAATTTCAGATAATGTTTGAATCAGGGTGCACAAAACATTTATTTGATGCAAGAATGCTGACAAAACAGCCTTTCTGAGTTCTTTAAAGGTTCCCAGAACATTTAATTAAGTTATGGGAGTTGTCTGGGATGTTGCAAGAATATTCTTGTGATATTCACATAAGTTGCACAGAACATTCCCACTAACCAGATTTCCATCCAACCTTTCTATGCGAGTAAAGTACGTTGGATACAAAATGTCACGACAGGCCTGATAAAAACAGCAAATTTGTCAGTAAACTTCCAAATGTCGACAAAACAAAATACACTAGAAAAGGTGGGCTCTGTTTGTGTCAGTAAAATTAATTATGTGAGAAATGACAGTTGAAAACTCCTTTATACACAAATATTGATATAATAACCATCATATCGTTTTAAACTTGGGAGTCACGCGATGACATGTTGTGTGGTCTTCCCAATATGACTTGGGAAAGCATGCAGTTTATAAAAGGCTACAGATGAAATAAGTTATGATGAACTTCACAGGGTGGTGAAAGTGCCAAGGTTAAAACAGGAAGCATAGAATTCCTGATTGACCGTCCTGCCATGGCAACCATACTGCCATGGCAACCATACTGCCATGGCAACCATACTGCCATGGCGACCATAATGTCATGGCTTTATGGTTGCCATGGCAGTATGGTTGATATAATAACCACATTTGTGTATAAAGGAGTTTTCAACTGTCTGCTAAATGACGTTAATGTGCCCTTGAGCAAGGCACTTAACCCTAATTGCTCCTGTAAGTCGCTCTGGATAAGAGCGTCTGCTAAATGACTAAAATGTAAATGTAAATGGCTATATACTGAAAAAAGACAATGCAAGAGAGCATCCCTGGTGACGCAGAGGATAGAAGACCTGGCTTGGGAACCAAACATCGCAGGTTCGAACCCCAGATTGTCAATAAATGAAGTGTAGAAAGTATGGTTGCGTTTGTGTCATTAAATGCTGTTAAAATGTCCTGTGAGTGAAATAAAAGTGCCATGTGGCTCTATGTCACCTGCAATAAAGTCCTCAGATGTGAATTGCCATTTCAATCTAGAGAGAAACACAGTGGGGAAGTATTTCATCCTGCTTCCTGATGCTTTAAGGAGCTACACGCTGAGAATGTTGTGGTAATATTAGGTCAAACTTAAATATAACATTTTCTAAATGTTCTGAGGACCTCCAAGACAAGGTCAAATGTAGATTGTGTGAACATTAATGGGATATTATGTTAAACCCAAAACAAACATTCTATGAATGTCATAAAAATGGCCTTTTTTGGAAATTGTGGAACATTGTGCAACACTGTGGGAATGTTCTCCGCAACCTTCATGAATATCACACAAATATTCTTGCAACATCCCAGACAACTCCCATAACTTAATTAAATGTTCTGGGAACCTTTAAAGAACTTAGACCATGTGTTCTGTCAACATTCTTATAACATTAAGGGAATGTCCTGTGCAACCTAACTTAAATATATGAATGTCATCACAACTGAGCATATTTTGTGTTTTGGCAACCTATCTCTTGTAATGTACCCACACTGTTCCCACAACCCATTACATGTTCTGGGAATCTTTAAAGAACTCAGAAAGGCTGTTCTGTCAACGTTCTTGCAACATCAAAGGAATGTTGTGTGCACCCTGATACAAACATTATAAATATTAGCAAAACTCGACAGTTTTAGTGTTTTGGGAATCTATCTCTTGTCATATCTCCACAATGTTCCCACAACATAAAGAAACATTTTAGGAACTTTAAAAGAACATAAAACATTTGTTCTGGGAATGTTTTTGTATCATCAGGTAAACATTGTTTGCACCCTAAAATAAACATTGTATAATCATCCACACAACTGGACAGTTTTTATGTTTTGGGAACATATCTTTTGTGATGTCCCCACAATGTTCCCACCAGACTGTTCCCACAACCTAATGAAACATTCTGGGAATCTTTAAAGAACAGACAAAATGTGTTTTGGGAACGTTCTTGCAACTTAGACAAATGTTTTATACAAACATTGTATAATCATCAGCACGACTCGGTGGTGCTTTGCCAGGGCTGGGTCTGTGCTTTGCTGGGTTGAGCTGGGCAGTGCCATGCTGTTCAGGGCTAGGCTGGGTTCTGGGCATGTGGGTGGTTGCGGGTTGCTCTGTCTGGCTTCCAGTGCCTCCTCTAGTGTTTTTAATTGGCAGCCTGGTCTGCTCTACTCTACTCTACGCTGCTCTGCTCTGGTCGGGGCTGGGCGGTGCTCGACCGCAGCTGGAACGCACAACTGAGATTTTGATTTCGCCCTCAACAGCGCAGCAGAACTCAATATGTCCCCAAAGCTCAGTTTGCAACTCATGTTCAAAATAGTTCTGCTACTCCACAAAGCTCCTTCTCTCCGACACCGCCCCCAGCAGAGAGGACAGAGATGTGAACACCCAGAACTAGCAGCCACTGGATTAGGCTGTTGTTAGTTTGTAGAACCCTTGTCCCTCCTGTTCAGTGTTTAATGAGAGTCAGCAGGTGAACTCTGACAGCAGCACCATCTCTCTCTCTCTCTGTCTGTCTGTCCGTCTGACAGCAGCACCATCTCTCTCTCTGTCTGTCCGTCTGTCTGACAGCAGCACCATCTCTCTCTCTCTCTGTCTGTCTGTCTGACAGCAGCACGATCTCTCTCTCTGTCTGTCCATCTGTCTGACAACAGCACCATCTCTCTCTCTCTCTGTCTGTCTGACAGCAGCACCATCTCTCTCTCTCTGTCCATCTGTCTGACAGCAGCACCATCTCTCTCTCTGTCCGTCTGTCTGACAACAGCACCATCTCTCTCTCTCTGTCCATCTGTCTGACAACAGCACCATCTCTCTCTCTCTCTGTCCATCTGTCTGACAACAGCACCATCTCTCTCTCTGTCCGTCTGTCTGACAACAGCACCATCTCTCTCTCTGTCCGTCTGTCTGACAACAGCACCATCTCTCTCTCTGTCTGTCCATCTGTCTGACAACAGCACCATCTCTCTCTCTCTCTGTCTGTCTGACAGCAGCACCATCTCTCTCTCTGTCCGTCTGTCTGACAACAGCACCATCTCTCTCTCTCTCTGTCTGTCTGACAGCAGCACCATCTCTCTCTCTGTCCGTCTGTCTGACAACAGCACCATCTCTCTCTCTCTGTCCATCTGTCTGACAACAGCACCATCTCTCTCTCTCTCTGTCCATCTGTCTGACAACAGCACCATCTCTCTCTCTCTCTGTCCATCTGTCTGACAACAGCACCATCTCTCTCTCTGTCCGTCTGTCTGACAACAGCACCATCTCTCTCTCTGTCCGTCTGTCTGACAACAGCACCATCTCTCTCTCTGTCTGTCCATCTGTCTGACAACAGCACCATCTCTCTCTCTCTCTGTCTGTCTGACAGCAGCACCATCTCTCTCTCTCTGTCCATCTGTCTGACAGCAGCACCATCTCTCTCTCTGTCCGTCTGTCTGACAACAGCACCATCTCTCTCTCTCTGTCCATCTGTCTGACAACAGCACCATCTCTCTCTCTCTCTGTCCATCTGTCTGACAACAGCACCATCTCTCTCTCTGTCCGTCTGTCTGACAACAGCACCATCTCTCTCTCTGTCCGTCTGTCTGACAACAGCACCATCTCTCTCTCTGTCTGTCCATCTGTCTGACAACAGCACCATCTCTCTCTCTCTCTGTCTGTCTGACAGCAGCACCATCTCTCTCTCTGTCCGTCTGTCTGACAACAGCACCATCTCTCTCTCTCTCTGTCTGTCTGACAGCAGCACCATCTCTCTCTCTGTCCGTCTGTCTGACAACAGCACCATCTCTCTCTCTCTGTCCATCTGTCTGACAACAGCACCATCTCTCTCTCTGGGAAACAACAACCAAAAGGCCTTGCAGAGGAGAGCACACACACACCATCACACACACACACACACCATCACACACACACCATCACACACACACACACACAAACACACCATCACACACACCATCACACACACACACACACACCATCACACACACACACACACACACACACACCATCACACCACACAGCCTACCTTAGGGTCCACGTTGAGGATCTTTCTGTCCGTCTTGTTCTTAAAGAGCAGACCGCTGGAGTTCTCAGCTATCACCTGGTAGTTAGTGCTGGCGTTGGACGTGGACACCTGGGTCTCCCAGTTGTAGAAGCTGGCAAAAAAATAGAAAGTGTTAGATAATAAAATAATACCATTTCCTAATCGGTTTCTACAGATGATCAGTAATAGCAGTGTTACGTTTCTTTATCGTCAGAATGAGGTTGATCATGCAGAAAGATTTGCTAGTCATGTTGAACAGATCTATATTCTATATATATATAGCAGTTTACATATTGTAGCTGTTTGAGATAATATATTTACAGTACAGAAAGTGTATCTTTATCGGCTCTGCTCTGCTGGAGGCTTTGGGTGGTCTGGTCTAAAGTAGTGCACTATATAGGGAATAGGGTGCCATTCTCTGGTCTAAAGTAGTGCACTATATAGGGAATAGGATGCCATTCTCTGGTCTAAAGTAGTGCACTATATAGGGAATAGGGTGCCATTCTCTGGTCTAAAGTAGTGCACTATATAGGGAATAGGATGCCATTCTCTGGTCTAAAGTAGTGCACTATATAGGGAATAGGGTGCCATTCTCTGGTCTAAAGTAGTGCACTATATAGGGAATAGGGTGCCATTCTCTGGTCTAAAGTAGTGCACTATATAGGGAATAGGGTGCCATTCTCTGGTCTAAAGTAGTGCACTATATAGGGAATAGGGTGTCATTCTCTGGTCTAAAGTAGTGCACTATATAGGGAATAGGGTGCCATGTGGGACACACCCTTAACCAACCTGCCTGTTCTCCTCCCCTCCCCTGCGTGTGATGTTCAGCACCGTGCAGAGGTCACAACTTAGCACAAAACCACAGGATTATAAAGTATTACATCATCCAGTCCTCCAGCCAGAGTCGTTATTTAACAGCTGGGTATAAAACAAATCTACTTAGTCCATTAATAAAAAAGGAAAGCAAGCAACCACAGCACAAGGGGGAGGAAAACGTTGGAGTGGAGGAGACAGGAGTCTGTTTCCTATTTGATGTGAGGTGCTGTTGGTGAAGAGTAGGAGACAGGAGTCTGTTTCCTATTTGATGTGAGGTGCTGTTGGAGAAGAGTAGGAGACAGGAGTCTGTTTCCTATTTGATGTGAGGTGCTGTTGGAGAAGAGTAGGAGACAGGAGTCTGTTTCCTATTTGATGTGAGGTGCTGTTGGAGTGGAGAAGGAGACAGGAGTCTGTTCGCTATTTGATGTGAGGTGCTGTTGGAGAAGAGTAGGAGACAGGAGTCTGTTTCCTATTTGATGTGAGGTGCTGTTGGTGAAGAGTAGGAGACAGGAGTCTGTTTCCTATTTGATGTGAGGTGCTGTTGGAGAAGAGTAGGAGACAGGAGTCTGTTTCCTATTTGATGTGAGGTGCTGTTGGAGAAGAGTAGGAGACAGGAGTCTGTTTCCTATTTGATGTGAGGTGCTGTTGGAGAAGAGTAGGAGACAGGAGTCTGTTCGCTATTTGATGTGAGGTGCTGTTGGAGAAGAGTAGGAGACAGGAGTCTGTTCGCTATTTGATGTGAGGTGCTGTTGGAGAAGAGTAGGAGACAGGTGTCTGTTCGCTATTTGATGTGAGGTGCTGTTGGAGTGGAGAAGGAGACAGGAGTCTGTTCGCTATTTGATGTGAGGTGCTGTTGGATAACATTCCTCCTAGGCCAAGCTTTAAGGTAAAGCCCTGGCTAAAAACTATCTGAGTCAGGCAAAAATGACCTAAAACAAATGTTATGCAAGGTAGATGTACATTTTTCGTAACTAGCTAGCTACCAATTCTTCATGGCTAGTTAGCTAGCCAGTTAGCCCTATTGACTTACTATGGACTTACCCATTCACTGAACCTTCTTCCAGCCAGGACAATGGCAATAGAGACATAACAAGATATGCACAGAGCAAATAATTTTACTTCAGAACTATCAGCTAGTTATATGTGAATCTAAATAAAGTAGCTAACCAGACCTAAAACTAATGGGTGGATGTCAATTCTTCGTGGGTAGCAACCTAGCTAACAGTTCTTCGTGGCTATCTGGCTAGCTAAAAGTAGTAGCTAGCTAACAGTAGTAGCTAGCCAGTTAGCCCTATTGACTTACTATGTGCAGGTAAACTTGCCAAAATGAACACATCATGTATTTATTAACGTATCAGGATAAAATATTGTAGTCAGGCAACATATGAGATGTGAATAGGCAACATTTCATTCCGAAGTCGGACTGCATTTCTTCTCGCTACAGCTCAAATAATGTCCGCCATTGATTGAAAAAAATATTGCGTCATATTTTGTATGGTTGCGTCATATTTCTATGCATACTTTCCGTTGAAGTGCGCATCGATGCATGCTTCAAAATATGTACAAACGGAGTACGCATTCGAGAAGTGCCCTCTTTGCTCCGTTTCACATACTTTGATTTGGACTCCGACCCTCCCGGGCTCCCATTTGCGTGTTCGGAGCATTTTGGGGAACACCTGTAGTGTTCACTCCTTGGTTATGATAGTTTAGTCTAATGTAGTGTTCACTCCTTGGTTATGATAGTTTAGTCTAATGTAGTGTTCACTCCCTGGTTATGATAGTTTAGTCTAATGTAGTGTTCACTCCTTGGTTATGATAGTTTAGTCTAATGTAGTGTTCACTCCTTGGTTATGATAGTTTAGTCTAATGTAGTGTTCACTCCCTGGTTATGATAGTTTAGTCTAATGTAGTGTTCACTCCCTGGTTATGATAGTTTAGTCTAATGTAGTGTTCACTCCCTGGTTATGATAGTTTAGTCTAATGTAGTGTTCACTCCCTGGTTATGATAGTTTAGTCTGAGCTAACAGTAACACTTTACAGTAGCATTTTGTTGCAATGGATGGATTGTTGTCTCTCCTTGTCCGTGTACTGATTTAAAGGTCCATGGAATGCCTTCAACTTATGGAACCTGCCAGACACACGGCAGCCTCTATAAAAGCCTGGTGGTAACAGGGCTGACTATAATTACAACAGTCTAGTTCCATATCAGTGGAACCGCTTTAGAACTGATCTGGAACCGCTATAACCACTGTTTAGATGTTTCCGTCGCTAGCTCCAGAGGTTCTCACTCCAGAGGTTCTAGCTCCAGTGGTTCTAGCTCCAGAGGTTCTAGCTCCAGTGGTTCTAGCTCCAGAGGTTCTAGCTCCAGAGGTTCTAGCTCCAGAGGTTCTAGCTCCAGTGGTTCTAGCTCCAGAGGTTCTAGCTCCAGTGGTTCTAGCTCCAGAGGTTCTAGCTCCAGAGGTTCTAGCTCCAGAGGTTCTAGCTCCAGTGGTTCTAGCTCCAGAGGTTCTAGCTCCAGAGGTTCTAGCTCCAGAGGTTCTAGCTCCAGAGGTTCTAGCTCCAGAGGTTCTAGCTCCAGTGGTTCTAGCTCCAGAGGTTCTAGCTCCAGAGGTTCTAGCTCCAGAGGTTCTAGCTCCAGAGGTTCTAGCTCCAGTGGTTCTAGCTCCAGAGGTTCTAGCTCCAGAGGTTCTAGCTCCAGTGGTTCTAGCTCCAGAGGTTCTAGCTCCAGAGGTTCTAGCTCCAGAGGTTCTAGCTCCAGAGGTTCTAGCTCCAGTGGTTCTAGCTCCAGAGGTTCTAGCTCCAGAGGTTCTAGCTCCAGAGGTTCTAGCTCCAGAGGTTCTAGCTCCAGAGGTTCTAGCTCCAGAGGTTCTAGCTCCAGAGGTTCTAGCTCCAGAGGTTCTAGCTCCAGTGGCTCTAGCTCCAGTGGTTCTAGCTCCAGTGGTTCTAGCTCCAGAGGTTCTAGCTCCAGAGGTTCTAGCTCCAGAGGTTCTAGCTCCAGTGGTTCTAGCTCCAGAGGTTCTAGCTCCAGAGGTTCTAGCTCCAGAGGTTCTAGCTCCAGTGGTTCTAGCTCCAGAGGTTCTAGCTCCAGTGGTTCTAGCTCCAGAGGTTCTAGCTCCAGTGGTTCTAGCTCCAGAGGTTCTAGCTCCAGAGGTTCTAGCTCCAGTGGTTCTAGCTCCAGAGGTTCTAGCTCCAGAGGTTCTAGCTCCAGAGGTTCTAGCTCCAGAGGTTCTAGCTCCAGTGGTTCTAGCTCCAGTGGTTCTAGCTCCAGTGGTTCTAGCTCCAGAGGTTCTAGCTCCAGTGGTTCTAGCTCCAGTGGTTCTAGCTCCAGTGGTTCTAGCTCCAGAGGTTCTAGCTCCAGTGGTTCTAGCTCCAGTGGTTCTAGCTCCAGAGGTTCTAGCTCCAGTGGTTCTAGCTCCAGTGGTTCTAGCTCCAGTGGTTCTAGCTCCAGTGGCTCTAGCTCCAGTGGTTCTAGCTCCAGTGGTTCTAGCTCCAGTGGCTCTAGCTCCAGAGGTTCTAGCTCCAGAGGTTCTAGCTCCAGTGGTTCTAGCTCCAGTGGTTCTAGCTCCAGTGGTTCTAGCTCCAGTGGCTCTAGCTCCAGAGGTTCTAGCTCCAGAGGTTCTAGCTCCAGTGGTTCTAGCTCCAGTGGTTCTAGCTCCAGTGGTTCTAGCTCCAGAGGTTCTAGCTCCAGTGGTTCTAGCTCCAGAGGTTCTAGCTCCAGAGGTTCTAGCTCCAGAGGTTCTAGCTCCAGTGGTTCTAGCTCCAGAGGTTCTAGCTCCAGAGGTTCTAGCTCCAGAGGTTCTAGCTCCAGAGGTTCTAGCTCCAGTGGTTCTAGCTCCAGAGGTTCTAGCTCCAGAGGTTCTAGCTCCAGAGGTTCTAGCTCCAGAGGTTCTAGCTCCAGTGGTTCTAGCTCCAGAGGTTCTAGCTCCAGAGGTTCTAGCTCCAGTGGTTCTAGCTCCAGAGGTTCTAGCTCCAGAGGTTCTAGCTCCAGAGGTTCTAGCTCCAGTGGTTCTAGCTCCAGAGGTTCTAGCTCCAGAGGTTCTAGCTCCAGAGGTTCTAGCTCCAGAGGTTCTAGCTCCAGTGGTTCTAGCTCCAGAGGTTCTAGCTCCAGTGGTTCTAGCTCCAGAGGTTCTAGCTCCAGTGGTTCTAGCTCCAGAGGTTCTAGCTCCAGAGGTTCTAGCTCCAGTGGTTCTAGCTCCAGAGGTTCTACCTCAGAGGTTCTAGCTCCAGAGGTTCTAGCTCCAGTGGTTCTAGCTCCAGTGGTTCTAGCTCCAGTGGTTCTAGCTCCAGAGGTTCTAGCTCCAGTGGTTCTAGCTCCAGTGGTTCTAGCTCCAGTGGTTCTAGCTCCAGAGGTTCTAGCTCCAGTGGTTCTAGCTCCAGTGGTTCTAGCTCCAGTGGTTCTAGCTCCAGTGGTTCTAGCTCCAGTGGTTCTAGCTCCAGTGGTTCTAGCTCCAGTGGTTCTAGCTCCAGTGGTTCTAGCTCCAGTGGCTCTAGCTCCAGAGGTTCTAGCTCCAGAGGTTCTAGCTCCAGTGGTTCTAGCTCCAGTGGTTCTAGCTCCAGTGGTTCTAGCTCCAGTGGCTCTAGCTCCAGAGGTTCTAGCTCCAGAGGTTCTAGCTCCAGAGGTTCTAGCTCCAGTGGTGCTGTGCTGGCCAGCTGCCCAACAATAACACAACTCCAAATGTCACACTTTGAGGCGCTGGAGGTTGTAGTCTGTAGTGTAGTGGACCCCCTCTCATCTCTCCGCTCCTCTCCTTTAAGTCTCCACTCCTCACCTCTCAGTCTCCTCTCTACTGTCTCCTCTCCTTCTCCTCTCAGTCTCATCTCAGTCTCCTCTCAGTCCCCTCTCCCCTCAGTCTCCTCTCCTCTCAGTCCCCTCTCCTCTCATTCTCCTCTCCTCTCAGTCCCCTCTCCTCTCATTCTCTTCTCCTCTCAGTCCCCTCTCCTCTCATTCTCTTCTCCTCTCAGTCTCCACTCCACTCCTCTCCTCTAATCTCCTCTTCTTCAGTCTCCTCTCGTCTCTTGCCAGTCTCCTCTCTTCTCAGACTCCTCTCCTCTCGTATCCTCCCCTCAGTCTCTACTCCTCTCCCCTCAGTCTCTACTCCTCTCCCCTCAGTCTCTACTCCTCTCCCCTCAGTCTCTACTCCTCTCCCCTCAGTCTCTACTCCTCTCCCCTCAGTCTCTACTCCTCTCCCCTCAGTCTCTACTCCTCTCCCCTCAGTCTCTACTCCTCTCCCCTCAGTCTCTACTCCTCTCCCCTCAGTCTCTACTCCTCTCCTCTCAGTCTCTACTCCTCTCCCCTCAGTCTCTACTCCTCTCCTCTCAGTCTCTACTCCTCTCCCCTCAGTCTCTACTCCTCTCCCCTCAGTCTCTACTCCTCTCCCCTCAGTCTCTACTCCTCTCCTCTCAGTCTCTACTCCTCTCCCCTCAGTCTCTACTCCTCTCCCCTCAGTCTCTACTCCTCTCCCCTCAGTCTCTACTCCTCTCCCCTCAGTCTCCGCTCGTTTCCTCTCAGTCTCTACTCCTCTCCCCTCAGTCTCCGCTCGTTTCCTCTCAGTCTCTACTCCTCTCCCCTCAGGTGAGACGAGTGTTCAGGCTATGGGTGAGACGAGTATTCAGGCTATGGGTGAGACGAGTGTTCAGGCTATGGGTGAGACAAGTATTCAGGCAATGGGTGAGACGAGTATTCAGGCTATGGGTGAGACGAGTATTCAGGCTATGGGTGAGACGAGTATTCAGGCTATGGGTGAGACGAGTATTCAGGCTATGGGTGAGACGAGTATTCAGGCTATGGGTGAGACGAGTATTCAGGCTATGGGTGAGACGAGTGTTCAGGCTATGGGTGGGACGAGTGTTCAGGCTATGGGTGAGACGAGTGTTCAGGCTATGGGTGAGATGAGTATTCAGGCTATGGGTGAGACGAGTGTTCAGGCTATGGGTGAGACGAGTATTCAGGCTATGGGTGAGACGAGTGTTCAGGCTATGGGTGAGACGAGTATTCAGGCTATGGGTGAGACGAGTATTCAGGCTATGGGTGAGACGAGTGTTCAAGCTATGGGTGAGACGAGTATTCAGGCTATGGGTGAGACGAGTATTCAGGCTATGGGTGAGACGAGTGCTCAGGCTATGGGTGAGACGAGTGCTCAGGCTATGGGTGAGACGAGTGTTCAGGCTATGGGTGAGACGAGTATTCAGGCTATGGGTGAGACGAGTATTCAGGCTATGGGTGAGACGAGTATTCAGGCTATGGGTGAGACGAGTATTCAGGCTATGGGTGAGACGAGTGTTCAGGCTATGGGTGAGACGAGTATTCAGGCTATGGGTGAGACGAGTGTTCAGGCTATGGGTGAGACGAGTATTCAGGCTATGGGTGAGACGAGTATTCAGGCTATGGGTGACACAATAAGAGAATGACATTTCCCACAGAACGAAAAACCAGTTTCAAGCCAAATCCACCTGTTGTCCGCCCAGATACGGAAATCCCTCCTTGGAAACAGACTGCTGATTGGTGGAAAAAGATGTCTCAGATCCTGAATAAGACATGAGAATAAAGAGTCTACAATCACTGGATGAATAAAAAAAATGACTCCACTTTGATTGTGTGAATCTGATAAGGGCTGTGGTTCTGGTAAACAGGGATGATTATGTGAATGAGATCAGGGGACAATTGAACAACACCACTTTCTATCAGAAACTGTCACGTGACTCCCACACCACTGTTCAAAGATGAGATTCACTGCAAGCTGAAGTCTCTTGTTGAAAGTGGATGACAAAAATAATATGAGTTAATGAAAGTAGACCATCCAATCACGAGCGTTATCCATGCCTTACCAAAAATCCTAATGATTGGATACGCCATTAGAGAGACTGTGGTTCATTGACTTTAGACATTTCAGCTTTTAGAGATTAGTTTCTAAAACCAAGTGTGGTGTCACTCCCCACATATGTACGTGATTCTATGAACATGATTAACACCCTTAAGACAATGGACAACATTGATGAGGAGATGATTATGACTTGTTTTATGTTGAATCTCTGTATATTAACATCCCCCACCAGGGAGGCCTAGAAGCTATGGCATACTGTCTTAGCCAACGACCCACTGGCACACTGTCTTAGCCAACGACCCACTGGCACACTGTCTTAGTCAACGACCCACTGGCACACTGTCTTAGCCAACGACCCACTGGCACACTGTCTTAACCAACGACCCACTGGCACACTGTCTTAGCCAACGACCCACTGGCACACTGTCTTTGCCAACGACCCACTGGCACACTGTCTTAGCCAACGACCCACTGGCACACTGTCTTAACCAACGACCCACTGGCACACTGTCTTAGTCAACGACCCACTGGCACACTGTCTTAGTCAACGACCCACTGGCACACTGTCTTAGCCAACGACCCACTGGCACACTGTCTTAGCCAACGACCCCCTGGCACACTGTCTTAGCCAACGACCCACTGGCACACTGTCTTTGCCAACGACCCACTGGCACACTGTCTTAGTCAACGACCCACTGGCACACTGTCTTAGTCAACGACCCACTGGCACACTGTCTTAGTCAACGACCCACTGGCACACTGTCTTAGCCAACGACCCACTGGCACACTGTCTTAGCCAACGACCCACTGGCACACTGTCTTAGCCAACGACCCACTGGCACACTGTCTTAGCCAACGACCCACTGGCACACTGTCTTAGCCAACGACCCACTGGCACACTGTCTTAGTCAACGACCCACTGGCACACTGTCTTAGCCAACGACCCACTGGCACACTGTCTTAGTCAACGACCCACTGGCACACTGTCTTAGCCAACGACCCACTGGCACACTGTCTTAGCCAACGACCCACTGGCACACTGTCTTAGTCAACGACCCACTGGCACACTGTCTTAGCCAACGACCCACTGGCACACTGTCTTAGCCAACGACCCACTGGCACACTGTCTTAGTCAACGACCCACTGGCACACTGTCTTAGCCAACGACCCACTGGCACACTGTCTTAGCCAACGACCCCCTGGCACACTGTCTTAGCCAACGACCCACTGGCACACTGTCTTAGCCAACGACCCACCGGCACACTGTCTTAACCAACGACCCACTGGCACACTCCCTACCACTAACTATACTGTTGAACTGGCTGAGATTGTTATGACTAAGAACTTTTTCATGTTTGAAAATGACCTGTTCATTCAACAGAAGGGGTAGTAAAATGGCACTGAATTATGTCGATCTGTATGTGGGGTTGTTTGAGAAGAATGTGATTTTCAGCCCTAACAATCGATTATTGTGCCATATTAAGCTCTGGAAACACTTCATGAATGACATATTCCTTCTATTCCAGTGCCCAGCAGAGGAACTTCATCAATTCCACTCCTTCATCAATATAAGCGGTGAACATCTGCAATTCACGCTCACTTTTGACGCGCATGAAACAAGTTTTCTGGACATTTTGATAAAGAGCAGGTGGGGGGGGGGGGGCTTTAGCACAGACCTATACAGGAAGTCGTCGGACAGGAATTTCCTGTTACGCAGAGACAGCTTCCACCACACACCCTTGAAAAAGAGCCTCCCTTTCAGCCGATATAGTCGCATACACAGGATCTGTAGTACACAGAGTGACTATGATAAACATGCACACTGTCTGGAGGACCGTTTCAGACAGCAGGGTTACCCAGAGGAATGGCTACATGACACAACGGACCGTTACAAAAAATATGACCCAGAATGACAGCCTCACACCCAAACCACCATGCCCTCCTGACCAACGAGTCCAATGCTTCCTCCAATCCTCCCCACTTGGCAAATAGTTTCGACCACATCATTAAAAAAACACTGGCACATCTTGAGCACTGATCCACAACTGGAAAAGACGTTTAAGGAACCCCCGCCGGTACTTTTCAGACACGACGACCCCAACATCAGTCAAACGGTGGTGAGGTCCGATCTTCCACCGGTGCCACGTAGCACCTTCCTAGACAATGTGCCGGATGGTAATTACAGATCTGGCCGATGTACCCAGTGTAACTTTACCAACAAATGCACAATGTTCAATCCCCCTATCACAGGCAGGGCCATTAAGATTAGGGGCATCATTACGTGTTCTACAGAAGAGGTGGAATACCTGATCCAGTGTATTTGTGGTCTATGCTATGTAGGAAAAACAAGCTCTGAAAACAAGGACAGCAGAACATCAGGAGTAATATCAGGATCCTTGACCAGAGAAACCCTGTGGCCGCGCATTTCATGAACGCTCGTCACAACATCAGGTCTCCGAGATATCGAACACGTTGGAGATCCTGCTAATCTATTACTGAGAAGAGAACTGAATTGGATTCACCGTATGTACGCCACGTCTCCAAAAAGGTCTGAACCAGGAGTTTCTTACGCTAGGCCACCTTCTCACAAATGATCCCAAAAATATAAAAATTAAATAAAGTTGGTTCAACACAGTGGCGGGTCATTTTGACCCTAGGACAACGGGAGGGTTAAACATTTTTGTTTAAAATCTGGATATTTGTATTTTTGTATTTTATGTCTTACCGTGTTCTGACCATAAAAATGTTAAGGAGATTATTTTACAAACACTTCCTCATATGTCATTGAAACCAGTATTTCTGTCATGTTCTCAACTTTCTTTCATTGTCCAGCAGCCAAAGACACCATCCTAGCCATATTAACAACCATCCTAGCCATATTAACAACCATCCTAGCCATCTTAACAACCCATGCTAGTTGTTGCATCTTTAGAGGTTCTCTCTTTCAACATTTCTAAAGGATATTTTCATCTCTGTCATATTAAACCGCTGGCATTTGCTGTGTTTTCCCGCTAATTGCATTTGGGAACATTCCCGCTTATAACCTCATGCCGTGAGCGCATTGCTGCGCTTATAATGTGAAGAAATAGCCTAATAGTTTAGCAACGTTTTAAGCTAATCATTCTGATCTGGGGTTTTTTATGTACAGTGGTTGTATTCATTTGGGATGTATTGTCCCACAACTGTCCCAGAGTCTGTTTGGAATATAAAGTAATTCTGAAAAAGACACAGTGAAGGAATACACTTTTTGGCCTAAATGCAAAGCCTCATGTTTGGGCCAATTCCAACAAAACACATCACTGCCTCCTTATTTTCAAGCATGGTGGTCGCTGCATTATGTTATGGGTATGCTTCACATAAGCAAAGACTGGGGAGTTTTTCAGGATAAAAATAAATGGGATGGAGATGAGCACAGGCAAAATCCTAGAGGAAAACCTGGTTCAGTCCGCTTTAAACCAGACACTGGGAGAGGAATTCACCTTTCAGCAGGACAATAACCTACAACACAAGGCCAAATCTACACTGGAGCTGCTTACCAAGAAGACAGTGAATGTTCCTGAATGGCCGAGTTACAGTTTTGACTTAAATCTGCATCAAAATCTATGGCAAGACCTGAACATTACCGTCTAGCCAGGATCCCCAACACCTTGACAGAGCCTGAAGAATTTTGAAAATAATAATGTGCAAATATTGTACGATCCAGGTGTGCGAAGCTCTTACAGACTTCCTCAAAAAGACTCACAGCTGTAATCGCTGCCAAAGGTGTTTCTAACATGTATTGACTCAGGTGGGTGAAAACGAATATAATCTAATCAAGGTATATTAGTGTTTTTTTTTTATTTATCTTTAAAAAATGTTAGTATTTTTCTTCCACTTTAACATTAGAGAGTATTTTGTGAATATTACAATTCAATCCATTTTAATCCCTTTTTTTTTTTTTGGGACTGAAGAACTCCAAGGGGTCTAAACACTTATAAGCGCTGTACATCATCTCTAAATGAACTTGGAGATTATACCGTGTTTATCCAAGACAGAAGAGAGGTCACACAGTAACGTCTGTTTGCTGCTGGTTTCCCAGCAACCAGTTGAATTACCGGACAGTTTCTGGTAGCTGTAAATCAGCTGGTTGTGGGGTTAGAGTTACACTCTTAGAAAAAGAAAGGTGCTGTCTAGAACCTAAAAGGGGTTCTTCGGCTGTCCCCATAGGAGAACCCTATGAAGAACCCTTTTTGGTTCCAGGTAGAACCGTTTTGGTTCTAGGTAGAACCCTTTTGGGTTCCATGTAGAACCCTTTCTAAAGAGGGTTCTACATGGAACCCAAAATAGTTTTACCTGGAAACAAAATGGGTTCTGCCTGGAACCAAAAAGGGTTCTTCATAGGGTTCTCCTATGGGGACAGCCGAAGAACCCTTTTGGAACACTTTTTTCTAAGAGTGTAGGAGGGTTGGTGCCATTAGAGAAGCTCCAAAAAAAAAAGATTTACCCCCAAAAATACGTCTCTCTCTCTAACTTCCCGAAATACGTCTCTCTCTCTAACTTCCCGAAATACGTCTCTCTCTCTAACTTCCCGAAAGTTCAGATTCCAGAGACACCCTCTATTTGCCATCTGGTTCCACTGAAGGGTTTTCTAACTTCTCCTGTCAGCATTCTGAGTGACAGACTGCCTGCATCCCAAATGGCACCCTATTCCCTATGGGCTCTGGTCTAAAGTAGTGCACTACATAGGGAATAGGGTGCCATTCTCTGGTCTAAAGTAGTGCACTATATAGGGAATAGGGTGCCATTCTCTGGTCTAAAGTAGTGCACTATATAGGGAATAGGGTGCCATTCTCTGGTCTAAAGTAGTGCACTATATAGGGAATAGGGTGCCATTCTCTGGTCTAAAGTAGTGCACTATATAGGGAATAGGGTGCCATTCTCTGGTCTAAAGTAGTGCACTATATAGGGAATAGGGTGCCATTCTCTGGTCTAAAGTAGTGCACTATATAGGGAATAGGGTGCCATTCTCTGGTCTAAAGTAGTGCACTATATAGGGAATAGGGTGCCATTCTCTGGTCTAAAGTAGTGCACTATATAGGGAATAGGGTGCCATTCTCTGGTCTAAAGTAGTGCACTATATAGGGAATAGGGTGTCATTCTCTGGTCTAAAGTAGTGCACTACATAGGGAATAGGGTGCCATTCTCTGGTCTAAAGTAGTGCACTATATAGGGAATAGGGTGCCATTCTCTGGTCTAAAGTAGTGCACTATATAGGGAATAGGGTGCCATTCTCTGGTCTAAAGTAGTGCACTATATAGGGAATAGGGTGCCATTCTCTGGTCTAAAGTAGTGCACTATATAGGGAATAGGGTACCATTTGGGAGGCATCCCCAGTCTGCTGTTTTAGTAAAGACAGGAAGCATCTCCAGTCTGCTGCTATAGTAAAGACAGGAAGCATCCCCAGTCTGCTGTTTTAGTAAAGACAGGAAGCAGCCCCAGTCTGCTGCTATAGTAAAGACAGGAAGCATTCCCAGTCTGCTGCTATAGTAAAGACAGGAAGCTTCCCCAGTCTGCTGCTATAGTAAAGACAGGAAGCATCCCCAGTCTGCTGTTTTAGTAAAGACAGGAAGCAGCCCCAGTCTGCTGCTATAGTAAAGACAGGAAGCATCCCCAGTCTGCTGCTATAGTAAAGACAGGAAGCTTCCCCAGTCTGCTGCTATAGTAAAGACAGGAAGCATCCCCAGTCTGCTGTTTTAGTAAAGACAGGAAGCTTCCCCAGTCTGCTGCTATAGTAAAGACAGGAAGCATCCCCAGTCTGCTGCTATAGTAAAGACAGGAAGCATCCCCAGTCTCTGTGACAGGGGCCTGCAGGGCTACCGGACACATGAAAGTATTAGACAGTATTAGGTAAGACAGGACGACCAGAGGCCTTGAGCTGCAGTCTGCTGTGTAGCACAGACAGGGCACTGCCAACAGAGCTGAGCAACACAGCCTAGCTAGCCTCCATTCAGAATAGACTGTTTCAATGTTCCAATTATAAAATTACAAACTGAGGTTTTACCCACTCCGACTTTCACCACCGGGGTCTTTTTCTAGATATTAAGAGAAAACTAGATGGTCATTTTCCATGAAGAAAAAGTATTTTTGTGGTAGTGGAAGAAGTTTAAAATGTTTTACTTAAGCCAAGCAGTTTAATATAGCAGTTAAATATAATATTAGTCTGATTACTTTAATAGACTACAATATGAACCTTATTACTTTGGGTTGTGGGGCAGTTAGATCACATCTTTCAACACAAATAACTACACTCAGACTACTACACTTTTATCCAGTCTCCTACTAGACTACCACAGTATATAAACCTGTACTAGTAGAGTACAGAAGACAAGGAGGCATTGTTGAAGTTTAAAATACATTTTAAAATGGTATGTTATCCCAAGCTGTTTATCCCTTACTTCAACCATACATTAATGTCTTAATCAAATGATGAAGCTGTTAAAAGAAAGTTATGACTGGACAGATAAATAAATGGCTGATAAATGAATTAAGGATACAGGGATGGAAGACCTAATGGTGGAGGGATGAAGACCTAATGGTGGAGGGATGAAGACCTAATGGTGGAGGGATGGAGACCTAATGGTGGAGGGATGAAGACCTAATGGTGGAGGGATGAAGACCTAATGGTGGAGGGATGGAGACCTAATGGTGGAGGGATGAAGACCTAATGGTGGAGGGATGAAGACCTAATGGTGGAGGGATGAAGACCTAATGGTGGAGGGATGGAGACCTAATGGTGGAGGGATGGAGACCTAATGGTGGAGGGATGAAGACCTAATGGTGGAGGGATGGAGACCTAATGGTGGAGGGATGAAGACCTAATGGTGGAGGGATGAAGACCTAATGGTGGAGGGATGAAGACCTAATGGTGGAGGGATGAAGACCTAATGGTGGAGGGATGGAGACCTAATGGTGGAGGGATGGAGACCTAATGGTGGAGGGATGAAGACCTAATGGTGGAGGGATGGAGACCTAATGGTGGAGGGATGAAGACCTAATGGTGGAGGGATGGAAGACCTAATGGTGGAGGGATGAAGACCTAATGGTGGAGGGATGAAGACCTAATGGTGGAGGGATGGAGACCTAATGGTGGAGGGATGGAGACCTAATGGTGGAGGGATGGAGACCTAATGGTGGAGGGATGAAGACCTAATGGTGGAGGGATGAAGACCTAATGGTGGAGGGATGGAAGACCTAATGGTGGAGGGATGGAAGACCTAATGGTGGAGGGATGGAGACCTAATGGTGGAGGGATGAAGACCTAATGGTGGAGGGATGAAGACCTAATGGTGGAGGGATGGAAGACCTAATGGTGGAGGGATGAAGACCTAATGGTGGAGGGATGAAGACCTAATGGTGGAGGGATGAAGACCTAATGGTGGAGGGATGAAGACCTAATGGTGGAGGGATGAAGACCTAATGGTGGAGGGATGGAGACCTAATGGTGGAGGGATGGAGACCTAATGGTGGAGGGATGAAGACCTAATGGTGGAGGGATGGAAGACCTAATGGTGGAGGGATGAAGACCTAATGGTGGAGGGATGGAGACCTAATGGTGGAGGGATGGAGACCTAATGGTGGAGGGATGGAAGACCTAATGGTGGAGGGATGAAGACCTAATGGTGGAGGGATGAAGACCTAATGGTGGAGGGATGGAGACCTAATGGTGGAGGGATGAAGACCTAATGGTGGAGGGATGAAGACCTAATGGTGGAGGGATGAAGACCTAATGGTGGAGGGATGAAGACCTAATGGTGGAGGGATGGAGACCTAATGGTGGAGGGATGAAGACCTAATGGTGGAGGGATGGAAGACCTAATGGTGGAGGGATGAAGACCTAATGGTGGAGGGATGAAGACCTAATGGTGGAGGGATGGAGACCTAATGGTGGAGGGATGGAGACCTAATGGTGGAGGGATGGAGACCTAATGGTGGAGGGATGAAGACCTAATGGTGGAGGGATGAAGACCTAATGGTGGAGGGATGGAAGACCTAATGGTGGAGGGATGAAGACCTAATGGTGGAGGGATGAAGACCTAATGGTGGAGGGATGAAGACCTAATGGTGGAGGGATGAAGACCTAATGGTGGAGGGATGAAGACCTAATGGTGGAGGGATGGAGACCTAATGGTGGAGGGATGGAGACCTAATGGTGGAGGGATGGAAGACCTAATGGTGGAGGGATGGAAGACCTAATGGTGGAGGGATGAAGACCTAATGGTGGAGGGATGGAGACCTAATGGTGGAGGGATGGAGACCTAATGGTGGAGGGATGGAAGACCTAATGGTGGAGGGATGAAGACCTAATGGTGGAGGGATGGAGACCTAATGGTGGAGGGATGGAGACCTAATGGTGGAGGGATGGAGACCTAATGGTGGAGGGATGGAGACCTAATGGTGGAGGGATGAAGACCTAATGGTGGAGGGATGAAGACCTAATGGTGGAGGGATGAAGACCTAATGGTGGAGGGATGGAAGACCTAATGGTGGAGGGATGGAGACCTAATGGTGGAGGGATGAAGACCTAATGGTGGAGGGATGGAGACCTAATGGTGGAGGGATGGAAGACCTAATGGTGGAGGGATGGAAGACCTAATGGTGGAGATATGGAAGACCTAATGGTGGAGGGATGGAAGACCTAATGGTGGAGATATGGAAGACCTAATGGTGGAGGGATGGAGACCTAATGGTGGAGGGATGAAGACCTAATGGTGGAGGGATGGAAGACCTAATGGTGGAGGGATGGAAGACCTAATGGTGGAGGGATGAAGACCTAATGGTGGAGGGATGGAGACCTAATGGTGGAGGGATGGAGACCTAATGGTGGAGGGATGAAGACCTAATGGTGGAGGGATGGAGACCTAATGGTGGAGGGATGGAAGACCTAATGGTGGAGGGATGAAGACCTAATGGTGGAGGGATGGAAGACCTAATGGTGGAGGGATGGAAGACCTAATGGTGGAGGGATGAAGACCTAATGGTGGAGGGATGGAGACCTAATGGTGGAGGGATGGAGACCTAATGGTGGAGGGATGAAGACCTAATGGTGGAGGGATGGAGACCTAATGGTGGAGGGATGGAAGACCTAATGGTGGAGGGATGAAGACCTAATGGTGGAGGGATGGAAGACCTAATGGTGGAGGGATGAAGACCTAATGGTGGAGGGATGGAGACCTAATGGTGGAGGGATGGAAGACCTAATGGTGGAGGGATGGAAGACCTAATGGTGGAGGGATGGAAGACCTAATGGTGGAGGGATGAAGACCTAATGGTGGAGGGATGGAGACCTAATGGTGGAGGGATGGAGACCTAATGGTGGAGGGATGGAAGACCTAATGGTGGAGGGATGGAAGACCTAATGGTGGAGGGATGGAAGACCTAATGGTGGAGGGATGAAGACCTAATGGTGGAGGGATGGAGACCTAATGGTGGAGGGATGAAGACCTAATGGTGGAGGGATGGAGACCTAATGGTGGAGGGATGGAGACCTAATGGTGGAGGGATGGAGACCTAATGGTGGAGGGATGAAGACCTAATGGTGGAGGGATGAAGACCTAATGGTGGAGGGATGGAGACCTAATGGTGGAGGGATGAAGACCTAATGGTGGAGGGATGAAGACCTAATGGTGGAGGGATGGAAGACCTAATGGTGGAGGGATGGAAGACCTAATGGTGGAGGGATGGAGACCTAATGGTGGAGGGATGGAGAGAGGTTCAGTTGGACTGATTGGTATGATGAAGGAATTCATCTAAGGTTGAAGGGAGTTTGAAGGTGTGGATGTGTGTGTGTGTGTGTGTGTGTGTTGAAGGTGTGGATGGTGAGTGTGTGTGTGTGTGTGTGTGTTGAAGGTGTGGATGGTGAGTGTGTGTGTGTGTGTGTGTGTGTGTGTTGAAGTTGTGGATGGTGAGTGTGTGTGTGTGTGTGTGTGTTGAAGGTGTGGATGGTGTGTGTGTGTGTGTGTGTGTGTGTGTGTTGAAGGTGTGGATGGTGTTTACTCATTGTTTAGTCAATGTGCTCCCCCATTGTTATAATTGGAATGTTCTGAAAACTTCCATGGCAGTTAATTCAACAGCGGGAAGTTAGCTAAATGAGTTGATGTGGTTACTAAAACAGCTGTACCTCGATTGGTAGTAGATATTTCCGTTCTTATTTCAGGTTTGAATAGCACAGAAATAGACCAAGATGTCATAACCTTTAACGTTACGTCTAACTTGTTGGGATAGTGGTGAAAGTAGCTGATTTGTGTCAAATGTTACATTGTTTACAGTGAATTTTGGAAGCCATGATGTCACAATGGGCCCTTTAGAATGTTGAGGAAATCCCATGAAAGTGGACGAGGACAAAAAGAGGAGAAGAGTAGCATGCTAAATAATAATAATAATAATAATAATAATAATAATAATAATAATAATAATAATAATAATAATAATAATAAAAAGTCAGAAGTATGACGAAGATTTAAAGTCGGGACTTTTGCTTCGCAAGTCCCACCAAATGATATTGTCTACACTTACACACATGCACACTTCCTCTCCTCTCTTTTCTCCTCTGTTTGACGGTCTGTTCAGGTCCTATTTATACCAAAATGCCATACTGCAATTAACATTTTTCGGGTTGACCACTTTTATGGCATGGTGAACCATTGGTAGAAAAATAGGATGGGGAGAGATACTTTAACACTGAACATGAAAAGAGACGGAGAGAAAGTGTTTACCGTAAGCAGGCTGAAATGCAGTGTTATTGACCTTTCATTGATGTTGCAGTATACCATTCTTCTATACTGCACCAGCTGTAGAGTCCCTTCTTTGTTACATTGACACTGTTTAAAAGGTGTTTGGTGAACATTAAATAATCAAACGTGTTATTAAATTGTATTTGTCACATGCGCCGAATACAACAGGTGTAGACCTTACAGTGAAATGCTTACTTATTAGCCCTTGACCAACAATGCAGTTTTAAGAAAAATAAGTGTTAAGTAAAAAATTACTAATAATTAAAGAGCAGCAGTAAAATAACAGTAGCGAGGCTATATACAGGGGGTACCGGTACAGAGTCAATGTGCGGGGGCACCGGTTAGTCAAGGTAATTGAGGTAATATGTACATGTAGGTATAGTTAAAGTGACTATGCATAGATAATAAACAGAGTAGCAGCAGCGTAAAAGAGGGGGATGGGGTGGGGGGACAATGCAAATAGTCTGGGTAGCCATTTGATTAGCTGTTCAGGAGTCTTATGGCTTCGGGGTAGAAGCTGTTAAGAAGCCTTTTGGACCTAGACTTGGCGCTCCGGTACCGCTTGCCGTACGGTAGCAGAGAGAACAGTCTATGACTAGGGTGGCTGGAGTCTTTGACAATTTTTAGGGCCTTCCTCTGACACCGCCTGGTATAGAGGTCCTGGATGGCAGGAAGCTTGGCCCCAGTGATGTACTGGGCCGTACGCACTACCCTCTGTAGTGCCTTGCGGTCGGAGGCCGAGCAGTTCCCATACCAGGCAGGGATGCAACCAGTCAGGATGCTCTCGATGGTGCAACTGTATAACTTTTTGAGGATCTGAGGACCCTTGCCAAATCTTTTCAGTCTCCTGAGGGGGAATAGGCTTTGTTGTGCCCTCTTCATGACTGTCTTGGTGTGTTTGGACCATGATAGTTCGTTGGTGATGTGGACACCAAGGAAGTTGAAGCTCTCAACCTGCTCCACTACAGCCCCGTCGATGAGAATGGGGGCGTGCTCGGTCCTTCTTTTCCTGTAGTCCAAAATCATCTCCTTCGTCTTGATCACGTTGAGGGAGAGGTTGTTGTCCTGGCACCACACGGCCAGGTCTCTGACCTCCTCCCTATAGGCTGTCTCATCGTTGTTGGTGATCAGTCCTACCACTGTTGTGTCGTCGGCAAACTTAAAGATGGTGTTGGAGTCGTGCCTGGCCATGCAGTCATAGGTGAACTGGGAGTACAGGAGGGGACTGAGCACGCACCCCTGAGGGGCCCCCGTGTTGAGGATCAGCGTGGCAGATTTGGTGTTACCTAACCTTACCACCTGGGGGCGGCCCGTCAAGAAGACCAGGATCCAGTTGCAGAGGGAGGTGTTTAGTCCCAGGGTCCTTAGCTTAGTGATGAGCTTTGAGGGCACTATGGTGTTGAACGCTGAGCTGTAGTCAATGAATAGTATTCTCACATAGGTGTTCCTTTGTCCAGGTGGGAAAGGGCAGTGTGGAGCGCAATAGAGATTGCATCATCTGTGGATCTGTTGGGGCGGTATGCAAATTGGAGTGGGTCTAGGGTTTCTGGGATAATGGTGTTGATGGTGTTGATGTGAGCCATGACCAGCCTTCCAAAGCACTTCATGGCTACAGATGTGTAGTCATTTAGGCAGGTTACCTTAGTGTTCTTGGGCACAGGGACTATGGTGGTCTGCTTGAAACATGTTGGTATTATAGACTCAGTCAGGGACAAGTTGAAAATGTCAGTGAAGACACTTGCCAGTTGGTAATCCATCCTGGTAATTCGTCTGGCCCTGCAGCCTTTTGAATGTTGACCTGTTTAAAGGTCTTACTCACATCGACTACGGAGAGCGTGATCACACAGTCGTCCGGAACAGCTGGTGCTCTCATGCATGCTTCAGTGTTGCTTGCCTCGAAGCGAGCATAGAAGTGATTTAGCTCTTCTGGTAGGCTCGTGTCACTGGGCAGCTCGCGGCTGTGCTTCCCTTTGTAGTCTGTAATAGTTTTCAAGCCCTGCCACATCCGACGAGCGTCAGAGCCGGTGTAGTACGATTCAATCTTAGTCCTGTATTGACGCTTTGCCTGTTTGATGGTTCGTCTGAGGGCATAGCTGGATTTCTTATAAGCGTCCGGGTTAGAGTCCCGCTCCTTAAAAGCGGCAGCTCTACCCTTTAGCTCAGTGCGGATGTTGCCTGTAATCCACTAGTAATAACCATAACAAGAGAAATGATTCCACTAGTAATAACCATAACAAGAGAAATGATTCCACTAGTAATAACCATAACAAGAGAAATGATTCCACTGGTAATAACCATAACAAGAGAAATGATTCCACTGGTAATAACCATAACAAGAGAAATGATTCCACTGGTAATAACCATACCAGGAGACATTTGGGGTGTATTTTATGAGGCTGATTTCCACTTCGATGTTGGCCACTGTTATACGTCCACTTTTTATATGGCCACCATCAAGCCATTACATCACAATTACATGGTTGATAGTGGTGGTTCAGCTGCTACAGATACAGAGTTATAGTCTCTTTGATCTGTCTGACTTGGCAGGACGCCTCAGATCTCATAGATTAAGTCTGATAGCGTCTTCCAGTTCATCTGTCAGGACACAGATTCAAATGACACATCAACACCAGGAACAAATAGCTCATTAGAATCTGCTGCTCTGCATATGGGACTAGTATGGAGGGACATGGGCTGCATCCCAACTAGCAAATAGCTCATTAGAATCTGCTGCTCTGCATATGGGACTAGTATGGAGGGACATGGGCTGCATCCCAACTAGCAAATAGCTCATTAGAATCTGCTGCTCTGCATATGGGACTAGTATGGAGGGACATGGGGTGCATCCCAACTAGCAAATAGCTCATTAGAATCTGCTGCTCTGCATATGGGACTAGTATGGAGGGACATGGGGTGCATCCCAACTAGCAAATAGCTCATTAGAATCTGCTGCTCTGCATATGGGACTAGTATGGAGGGACATGGGCTGCATCCCAACTAGCAAATAGCTCATTAGAATCTGCTGCTCTGCATATGGGACTAGTATGGAGGGACATGGGGTGCATCCCAACTAGCAAATAGCTCATTAGAATCTGCTGCTCTGCATATGGGACTAGTATGGAGGGACATGGGGTGCATCCCAACTAGCACCTTATTCCCTACATAGTGAACTACTTTTGACCAGAGCCTTATGCCCACCATCTCAGTCTGATAGAGCCTTATGCCCACCATCTCAGTCTGATAGAGCCTTATGCCCACCATCTCAGTCTGATAGAGCCTTATGCCCACCATCGCAGTCTGATAGAGCCTTATGCCCACCATCTCAGTCTGATAGAGCCTTATGCCCACCATCTCAGTCTGATAGAGCCTTATGCCCACCATCTCAGTCTGATAGAGCCTTCCAGTTGTCTCATAGTCTGATAGAGCCTTCCAGTTGTCTCATAGTCTGATAGAGCCTTCCAGTTATAATAATAATAATATGCCATTTAGCAGACAGACACAACGTCCCCTACCCCCTCCAGCACAGACACAATGTCCCCTACCCCCTCCAGCACAGACACAATGTCCCCTACCCCCTCCAGCACAGACACAATGTCCCCTACCCCCTCCAGCACAGACACAATGTCCCCTACCCCCTCCAGACACAACATCCCCTACCCCCTCCAGCACAGACACAATGTCCCCTACCCCCTCCAGCACAGACACAATGTCCCCTACCCCCTCCAGACACAATGTCCCCTACCCCCTCCAGACACAGACACAATGTCCCCTACCCCCTCCAGCACAGACACAATGTCCCCTACCCCCTCCAGCACAGACACAATGTCCCCTACCCCCTCCAGCACAGACACAATGTCCCCTACCCCCTCCAGCACAGACACAATGTCCCCTACCCCCTCCAGCACAGACACAATGTCCCCTAGCCCCTCCAGCACAGACACAATGTCCCCTACCCCCTCCAGCACAGACACAATGTCCCCTACCCCCTCCAGCACAGACACAATGCTTGAGACCAACCTAATAATTCATCTCAGGAGCGGGAACCGCTTTCTCCTCCATATTAAACATGTATAAAGAAGGACACCAATGCAAATATTTTCACAGTGGCAAACGAAGCCAGACACACAGGTGCATTGCAGCAGGAGCAGAGCAGAGCGGAGAGAGTCGAGCAGCGAGGACGGACTGACTGAAGGAGGAGGACTGGAGGCAATATGGTTTTGGCACAACGTGATTTTTCTTTCAGCGCCAAAAATCCTTCAAGTTCAATGTTTCATAGTCGCAAACACACATAGCTAGGATCCCACTAGCACGCAGGCTAGCTACCTGAGCCTCTACGTTACACAGCTAGGATCCCACTAGCACGCAGGCTAGCTACCTGAGCCTCTACGTTACACAGCTAGGATCCCACTAGCACGCAGACTAGCTACCTGAGCCTCTACGTTACACAGCTAGGATCCCACTAGCACGCAGGCTAGCTACCTGAGCCTCTACGTTACACAGCTAGGATCCCACTAGCACGCAGACTAGCTACCTGAGCCTCTACGTTACACAGCTAGGATCCCACTAGCACGCAGGCTAGCTACCTGAGCCTCTACGTTACACAGCTAGGATCCCACTAGCACGCAGGCTAGCTACCTGAGCCTCTACGTTACACAGCCCTCTGTATGTTCAGCTTACCCTGCAAAGAGGATGGTCAGGACCATCTGTGCCTGGTTGTTCAGATCTCATTGACTGAATGAGAAACAATGGAACCTGTGTTTAGAGACCTATAGGAACCACTATACACATCAGATCAATGCATCTCATCCATCAAGAGTGACACAGACATTTACAGTAGGTTGACTCCTGCCTTTTAAGACTTTTGACACACTGACCGACAGAGGGTTGAAAAGTAAACCAAGTCAATCATCACCTGCATGAGAGAGAGAGAGAGAGAGAGAGAGAGAGAGAGAGAGAGAGAGAGAGAGAGAGAGAGAGAGAGAGAGAGAGAGAGAGAGAGAGAGAGAGAGAGAGAGAGAGAGAGAGAGAGAGAGAGAGAGAGAGAGAGAGAGAGAGAGAGAGAGAGAGAGAGAGAGAGAGAGAGAGAGAGAGAGAGAGAGAGAGAGAGAGAGAGAGAGAGTGAGTGAGTGAGAGAGAGAGAGAGAGAGAGAGAGAGCAGAGAGAGAGAGAGAGAGAGAGAGAGAGAGAGGGGGAGAGAGAGAGAGAGAGAGAGAGAGAGACACTAATCCCCTCTGTCTGTCCACCACAGTCAGTGGAATTCTCAAATTGGGGGATAGTCTTCTGTTAACAAGGAAAGGCACTCCAGTCCAAGACCGGTGTCTGTCCTGGGCTCTGCGCTGTGTTCCTGGGCTGTGGTACGGTGCAGCGTGGTTGGTCAGGAGGGTTGTGGAGGGATGTGGAGGGTTAGGAAGGTTGTGGAGTGTTAGGAGGGATGTGGAGGGTTAGGAGGGTTGTGGAGGGTTAGGAGGGATGTGGAGGGTTAGGAGGGATGTGGAGGGTTAGGAGGGATGTGGAGGGTTAGGAGGGATGTGGAGGGTTAGGAGGGTTGTGGAGGGTTAGGAGGGTTGTGGAGGGTTAGGAGGGTTGTGGAGGGTTAGGAGGGATGTAGAGGGTTAGGAGGGATGTGGAGGGTTAGGAGGGATGTGGAGGGTTAGGAGGGATGTAGAGGGTTAGGAGGGATGTGGAGGGTTAGGAGGGATGTGGGGGGTTAGGAGGGATGTGGAGGGTTAGGAGGGGTGTGGGGGGTTAGGAGGGATGTAGAGGGTTAGGAGGGATGTGGAGGGTTAGGAGGGATGTGGAGGGTTAGGAGGGATGTGGAGGGTTAGGAGGGATGTGGGGGGTTAGGAGGGATGTGGAGGGTTGTTGAGGGATGTGGAGGGTTAGGAGGGTTGTGGAGGGTTAGGAGGGATGTGGAGGGTTAGGAGGGTTGTGGAGGGTTAGGAGGGATGTGGAGGGTTAGGAGGGATGTGGAGGGTTAGGAGGGATGTGGAGGGTTAGGAGGGATGTGGGGGGTTAGGAGGGATGTGGAGGGATGTGGAGGGTTAGGAGGGATATGGGGGGTTAGGAGGGATGTGGAGGGTTGTGGAGGGATGTGGAGGGTTAGGAGGGATGTGGGGGGTTAGGAGGGATATGGAGGGTTAGGAGGGATGTGGAGGGTTAGGAGGGATGTGGGGGGTTAGGAGGGATGTGGAGGGTTAGGAGTGTTGTGGAGGGTTATGAGGGATGTGGAGGGTTAGGAGGGATGTGGAGGGTTAGGAGGGTTGTGGAGGGTTAGGAGGGATGTGGAGGGTTAGGAGGGATGTGGAGGGTTAGGAGGGATGTGGAGGGTTAGGAGGGATGTGGAGGGTTAGGAGTGATATGGGGGGTTAGGAGGGATGTGGAGGGTTAGGAGGGATGTGGAGAGTGTGGAGGGTTAGGAGGGTTGTGGAGGGTTGGGAGGGTGTTGAGTATTATGAGGGTTGTGGGGGTTTAAAGGGTTGTGGAGGGTTGGGAGAGTTGTGGAAGATTGGGGAGCGTGGAGGGTCAGGAGGATAGTGGAGGGTTAGGAGGGTTGGGAGAGTGTGGAGGGTTAGGAGGGTTGTGGAGGGTTGGGAGGGTGTGGAGGGTTAGGAGGGTTGTGGCTGGTTGGGAGGGTGTTGAGGGTTAGGAGGGTTGTGGAGGGTTGGAAAGTGTTAAGGGTTAGAAGGGTTGGGAGAGTGTGGAGGGATAGGAGGGTTGTGGCTGGTTGGGAGAGTGTTGAGGGTTAGGAGGGTTGTGGAGGGTTGGGAGAGTGTTGAGGGTTAGGAAGGTTGTGGAGGGTTGGGAGAGTGTGGAGGGTTAGGAGGGTTGTGGAGGGTTGGGAGAGTGTTGAGGGTTAGGAAGGTTGTGGAGGGTTGGGAGAGTGTGGAGGGTTAGGAGGGTTGTGGAGGGTTGGGAGAGTGTTGAGGGTTAGGAGGGTTGTGGAGGGTTGGGAGAGTGTGGAGGGTTAGGAGGGTTGTGGATGGTTGGGAGAGTGTTGAGGGTTAGGAAGGTTGTGGAGGGTTGGGAGAGTGTGGAGGGTTAGGAAGGTTGTGGAGGGTTGGGAGAGTGTGGAGGGTTAGGAAGGTTGTGGAGGGTTGGGAGAGTGTGGAGGGTTAGGAAGGTTGTGGAGGGTTGGGAGAGTGTTGAGGGTTAGGAGGGTTGGGAGAGGTTGGTTCCACCACATGTACTGTATGTCATTGGGACCATATGGAAAGGCTGTTTTTCTATTTCTGTTGAACTGGTCATTGATGCAGAGAGTAGAGGAACAATAGAGGACCTGGTCATTGATGTACCCCCTGTATATAGCCTCTGTACCGGTACCCCCTGTATATAGCCTCTGTACCGGTACCCCCTGTATATAGCCTCTGTACCGGTACCCCCTGTATATAGCCTCTGTACCGGTACCCCCTGTATATAGCCTCTGTACCGGTACCCCCTGTATATAGACTCTGTACCGGTACCCCCTGTATATAGCCTCTGTACCGGTACCCCCTGTATATAGACTCTGTACCGGTACCCCCTGTATATAGCCTCTGTACCGGTACCCCCTGTATATAGACTCTGTACCGGTACCCCCTGTATATAGCCTCTGTACCGGTACCCCCTGTATATAGCCTCTGTACCGGTAACCCCTGTATATAGACTCTGTACCGGTACCCCCTGTATATAGCCTCTGTACCGGTACCCCTGTATATAGACTCTGTACCGGAACCCCTTGTATACTCCTGAGTGCCGCAGTGGTCTAAGGCACTGCCTCGCAGTGCTAACTGTGCCACTAGAGATCCTGGTTCGAATCCAGGCTCTGTCGCAGACGGCCGCGACCGGGAGACTCATGGGGCGGCGCACAATTGGCCCAGCGTCGTCCAGGGTAGGGGAGGGAATGGCCGGCAGGGATGTAGCTCAGCTGATAGAGCATGGCGTTTGCAACGCCAGGGTTGTGGGTTCGATCCCCACGGGGGGTCAGTATAAAAAAATATATAAAAAAAAGATGTATTCACTAACTGTTAGTTGCACTGGATAAGAGCGTCTGCTAAATGACTAAAATGTAAATGTATATAGCCTCTGTACCGGTACCCACTGTATATAGACTCTGTACCGGTACCCCCTGTATATAGCCTCTGTACCGGTACCCCCTGTATATAGACTCTGTACCGGTACCCCCTGTATATAGACTCTGTACTGGTACCCCCTGTATATAGCCTCTGTACCCCCTGTATATAGCCTCTGTACCGGTACCCCCTGTATATAGACTCTGTACCGGTACCCCCTGTATATAGACTCTGTACAGGTACCCCCTGTATATAGCCTCTGTACCGGTACCCCCTGTATATAGCCTCTGTCCCGGTACCCCCTGTATATAGCCTCTGTACCGGTACCCCCTGTATATAGCCTCTGTACCGGTACCCCCTGTATATAGCCTCTGTACCGGTACCCCCTGTATATAGCCTCTGTACCGGTACCCCCTGTATATAGCCTCTGTACCGGTACCCCCTGTATATAGACTCTGTACTGGTACCCCCTGTATATAGCCTCTGTACTGGTACCCCCTGTATATAGACTCTGTACCGGTACCCCCTGTATATAGACTCTGTACCGGTACCCCCTGTATATAGACTCTGTACCGGTACCCCCTGTATATAGCCTCTGTACCGGTACCCCCTGTATATAGACTCTGTACCGGTACCCCCTGTATATAGACTCTGTACCGGTACCCCCTGTATATAGCCTCTGTACCGGTACCCCCTGTATATAGACTCTGTACCGGTACCCCCTGTATATAGACTCTGTACCGGTACCCCCTGTATATAGCCTCTGTACCGGTACCCCCTGTATATAGACTCTGTACCGGTACCCCCTGTATATAGACTCTGTACCGGTACCCCCTGTATATAGCCTCTGTACCGGTACCCCCTGTATATAGCCTCTGTACCGGTACCCCCTGTATATAGCCTCTGTACCGGTACCCCCTGTATATAGCCTCTGTACCGGTACCCCCTGTATATAGCCTCAGTACCGGTACCACCTGTATATAGCCTCAGTACCGGTACCACCTGTATATAGCCTCAGTACCGGTACCACCTGTATATAGCCTCTGTACCGGTACCCCCTGTATATAGACTCTGTACAGGTACCCCCTGTATATAGCCTCTGTACCGGTACCCCCTGTAAATAGCCGGTACCCCCTGTATATAGCCTCTGTACCGGTACCCCCTGTATATAGACTCTGTACCGGTACCCCCTGTATATAGCCTCTGTACCGGTACCCCCTGTATATAGTCTCTGTACCGGGACCACCCATACACAAAAATGTATGCACGCATGACTGTAAGTCGCTTTGGATAAAAGCGTCTGCTAAATGGCATATTATTATTATTATTATTATTTATATAGACTCTGTACCGGTACCCCCTGTATATAGCCTCTGTACCGGTACCCCCTGTATATAGCCTCTGTACCGGTACCCCCTGTATATAGCCTCTGTACCGGTACCCCCTGTATATAGCCTCTGTACCGGTACCCCCTGTATATAGCCTCAGTACCGATACCACCTGTATATAGCCTCAGTACCGGTACCACCTGTATATAGCCTCTGTACCGGTACCCCCTGTACATAGACTCTGTACCGGTAACCCCTGTATATAGCCTCTGTACCGGTAACCCCTGTATATAGCCTCTGTACCGGTACCCCCTGTATATAGCCTCTGTACCGGTACCCCCTGTATATAGCCTCTGTACCGGTACCCCCTGTATATAGCCTCTGTACCGGTACCCCCTGTATATAGCCTCTGTACCCCCTGTATATAGCCTCTGTACCGGTACCCCCTGTATATAGCCTCTGTACCGGTACCCCCTGTATATAGCCTCTGTACCGGTACCCCCTGTATATAGCCTCTGTACCGGTACCCCCTGTATATAGCCGGTACCCCCTGTATATAGCCTCTGTACCGGTACCCCCTGTATATAGCCTCTGTACCGGTACCCCCTGTATATAGCCTCTGTACCGGTACCCCCTGTATATAGACTCTGTACCGGTACCCCCTGTATATAGCCTCTGTACCGGTACCCCCTGTATATAGCCTCTGTACCGGTACCCCCTGTATATAGCCTCTGTACCGGTACCACCTGTATATAGCCTCTGTACCGGTACCCCCTGTATATAGACTCTGTACCGGTACCCCCTGTATATAGCCTCTGTACCGGTACCCCCTGTTTATAGCCTCTGTACCGGTACCCCCTGTATATAGCCTCAGTACCGGTACCACCTGTATATAGCCTCAGTACCGGTACCACCTGTATATAGCCTCAGTACCGGTACCACCTGTATATAGCCTCTGTACCGGTACCCCCTGTATATAGACTCTGTACCGGTACCCCCTGTATATAGCCTCTGTACCGGTACCCCCTGTATATAGCCGGTACCCCCTGTATATAGCCTCTGTACCCCCTGTATATAGCCTCTGTACCGGTACCCCCTGTATATAGCCTCTGTACCGGTACCCCCTGTATATAGCCTCTGTACCGGTACCCCCTGTATATAGCCTCTGTACCGGTACCCCCTGTATATAGCCTCTGTACCGGTACCCCCTGTATATAGCCTCTGTACCGGTACCCCCTGTATATAGCCGGTACCCCCTGTATATAGCCGGTACCCCCTGTATATAGCCGGTACCCCCTGTATATAGCCGGTACCCCCTGTATATAGCCTCTGTACCAGTACCCCCTGTATATAGCCTCTGTACCCCCTGTATATAGCCTCTGTACCGGTACCCCCTGTATATAGCCTCTGTACCGGTACCCCCTGTATATAGCCTCTGTACCGGTACCCCCTGTATATAGCCGGTACCCCCTGTATATAGCCTCTGTACCGGTACCCCCTGTATATAGCCTCTGTACCGGTACCCCCTGTATATAGCCTCTGTACCGGTACCCCCTGTATATAGACTCTGTACCGGTACCCCCTGTATATAGCCTCTGTACCGGTACCCCCTGTATATAGCCTCTGTACCGGTACCCCCTGTATATAGCCGGTACCCCCTGTATATAGCCGGTACCCCCTGTATATAGCCGGTACCCCCTGTATATAGCCGGTACCCCCTGTATATAGCCGGTACCCCCTGTATATAGCCGGTACCCCCTGTATATAGCCTCTGTACCGGTACCCCCTGTATATAGCCTCTGTACCCCCTGTATATAGCCTCTGTACCGGTACCCCCTGTATATAGCCTCTGTACCGGTACCCCCTGTATATAGCCTCTGTACCGGTACCCCCTGTATATAGCCGGTACCCCCTGTATATAGCCTCTGTACCGGTACCCCCTGTATATAGCCTCTGTACCGGTACCCCCTGTATATAGCCTCTGTACCGGTACCCCCTGTATATAGACTCTGTACCGGTACCCCCTGTATATAGCCTCTGTACCGGTACCCCCTGTATATAGCCGGTACCCCCTGTATATAGCCGGTACCCCCTGTATATAGCCGGTACCCCCTGTATATAGCCGGTACCCCCTGTATATAGCCGGTACCCCCTGTATATAGCCGGTATCCCCTGTATATAGCCTCTGTACCGGTACCCCCTGTATATAGCCTCTGTACTGGTACCCCCTGTATATAGCCTCTGTACCGGTACCCCCTGTATATAGCCTCTGTACCGGTACCCCCTGTATATAGCCTCTGTACCGGTACCCCCTGTATATAGCCTCTGTACCGGTACCCCCTGTATATAGCCTCTGTACTGGTACCCCCTGTATATAGCCTCTGTACCGGTACCCCCTGTATATAGCCTCTGTACCGGTACCCCCTGTATATAGCCTCTGTACCGGTACCCCCTGTATATAGCCTCTGTACCGGTACCCCCTGTATATAGCCTCTGTACTGGTACCCCCTGTATATAGCCTCTGTACCGGTACCCCCTGTATATAGCCTCTGTACCGGTACCCCCTGTATATAGCCTCTGTACCGGTACCCCCTGTATATAGACTCTGTACCGGTACCCCCTGTATATAGCCTCTGTACCGGTACCCCCTGTATATAGCCTCTGTACCGGTACCCCCTGTATATAGCCTCTGTACCGGTACCCCCTGTATATAGCCTCTGTACCGGTACCCCCTGTATATAGCCTCTGTACTGGTACCCCCTGTATATAGCCTCTGTACCGGTACCCCCTGTATATAGCCTCCCTACTGTTATTTTACTTGTATTTGTTATTTTTTACTTAACTATTTTTTACTTAACACATTTTTTATTTTCTTAAAAACTGCATTGTTGGTTAAGGGCTTGTAAGTAAGCATTTCACTGTAAGGTCTACACCTGTTGTATTCGGCGCATGTGGCAAATACAATTTGATTTGGTTTTGATTTTATTTGATTTGTGATTTGATTGCCGTTACCGCAGTTCCACCTCTCATAGTGTAAACATTCTACAAGTCAAGTTCAGTGCGATAATCTGCGGTGGTTTGAATCCCGGCCAAAGTTGAAAGTTCATGGGTTGACCTATTGTTAATGTTCTGTATTGTTGTCATGTCTGACAAGTGTGCTAAGCTAAGGGGAAACCCACGCCTTCTTTCCTCTCCAGGTGTGTTTGTCCTCCAGGGGTTTCTAGCGTATCTCTGAGATGTAGAGAATGTCAGCGTGTGAGGAGACAGAACATGTGGAATGTAGGGAGGGTTCTGGGTTCTGCTTCCAATAGTTACCTGCTGCCAGGTGTGTGTGTGTGTGTGTGTGTGTGTGTGTGTGTGTGTGTGTGTGTGTGTGTGTGTGTGTGTGTGTGTGTGTGAGTGTGTGCTTCCCTCAAGGACAGACATTGGTTCCAGCAGACATCCCTGATGTGTTCAATCCAATTAGGATATTGGAAAACATTGAAATAACACGACAAGGGAAAGGTTATTCTGTGTGACGGGGAGGGTTGGTGCCCCGACAGCGTCCAAGCCACAACCACTGACACTGGACTTTGACCACAGAGTCTTTCTTTAGCTAAAACCCTGTCCCAACCCATCGACTGGCCTCTCACATCAACTCACATCAACGTTGTGGATCTTCAACACCAGACAAAGACATTTCCTCACCCTTCCAACCTTATCCTGATAGCTCCAGGCCCCTCTAACCAACATGGCGGTTTTACACTATTACAATAAGAAATGGGTTCACCTTAAATCTGTAGGTCTTGGCAACAGCCTCTTCTTGCCGTTGAAGTATGGATCAAATCCCTCTGTCTTCAGTCTGTGGGAGTAGTCGATATATCCAGAGATCTCCTGTCCAAGAGCGTTACGGTCCCTTATGAAAATAATAGACTGGAGGAAAGAGAGGAGGAAACAGTGTGTAAATGATCAGGAGAGAAAGAGAGGAGTGATATGATATCAATAATTAATTATGGGGAGATAGAGGGGTATAGGTTACTGTTCCTCTACTCCCACTATGGCACATGTTGCTCTATGACTCAAACCAGAGTCTATATAACTACAACTGGTGTGAGTGTGTGTGTGTGTGTGTGTGTGTGTGTGTGTGTGTGTGTGTGTGTTTGTAGGCCATGGGTGAGTGTGTTTGCTGGTGTGAGCCTGTGTGTGAGGGGTCGCGTGAGTTGGGCTGCCGACATAATCATCTACGCAGACGGTGTGTGGGACACAGGTCGAAAGAGATGTGATTTTACCTCTGGTCTATGATGAGTAACTGGCTTTGATTTGACTAGCTTTTCAGTTCTCCTCCAGGACACGTACACTAGTAACAGTAAAGGGATTCAACCAATCAGCACCATTAGGAGTTGTTTGAAGTCTAAAAGTAAAGGGCATTTCCATGGTAACGGAATTGCACTGAGACGCAGACTATTCACTTAAAATGTATGCCAAAAAAACATTCATTTAAAAGTTTAAAAACCATACAACTCTATGCACAAGGACTACTTTTAAATGAACAAGGACTACTTTTTAAATGAACATTTTACAAAAACAGATTTACTGAAAGAACTGTTCAGATGCAAAGTTTGGTAACAGAATCTTTGTAAAATCTCCCTCAGTTTTCTATGTGACCACGTTTTCCAAAAACTCTTAAATATCTGCTCCGAATTAAGATTCAAAGATGTCTGCAGAAAGAATGGGGTGTCGGCTATGACAAAATCTATTTTGGATATTGAACTACAGTAAGTGAAGTGAATTTACGGTAACAGAATTGCAGTAACAGAATTTCATCATGGGTCCCTGATCTGTACAACACAGAAATGCATAATGAAGATTTAAAAGTCGTGCTCTTCATGGGGATGTATCCTGAATAGGAACACAAAGGTAGAAATATACAATATCCTCATTTGCATATTTGGGTATTATTCTACACACTGGCTATTATTTTAATGAGCTCCGCCCCCAAACAAGACCAAATTGGGTTGGTCCGGACCAAATCTGAACCAATCATAGACGTCTATGTTTAACAAGTTTGGACATCAAAGTACAGCACAGCAAAGTACAAGAATCGGGTTCAGTACAGCATAGATAAGTAGAGTTCAGTACAGTAAAGTAGATTATAGTTCAGTACAGTAAAGTAGATTATAGTTCAGTACAGTAAAGTAGATTATAGTTCAGTACAGTAAAGTAGATTATAGTTCAGTACAGTACATGGGTGGTCCTGTGTAGCTCAAATGGGTGGTCCTCTGTAGCTCAATTGGTAGAGCACGGCGCTTGTAACGCCAGGGTAGTGGGTTCGATCCCAGGGACCACCCATACGTAAAAATGTATGAGCACATGACTGTATGTTGCTTTGGATAAAAGCGTCTGCTAAATGGCATATTTTAATTATTATTACAGTAGAGCTCAGTACAGTAAAGTAGATTATAGTTTAGTTCAGTACAGTTCAGGACAGTAAAGTAGATTATAGTTTAGTTCAGTACAGTTCAGTACAGTAAAGTAGATTATAGTTTAGTTCAGTACAGTAGAGTTCCGTTTCAGTAAAGTACAGTGCATTAGGAAAGTATTCAGACCCATTGACTTTTTCCACATTTTGTTACGTTACAGCCTTATTCTAAAATGTATTAAATACATTTGTTTTCCTCAATCTACACACAATACCCCATAATGACAAAGCGAAAACAGGTTTTTAGAAATGTTTGCCAATTTATCACAAATAAAACAGTAATACCTTATTTACATAAGTATTCAGACGCTTTGCTATGAGACTCGACATTGAGCTCAGGTGCATCCTGTTTCCATAGATCATCCTTGAGATGTTTCTACAACTTGATTGGAGTCCACCTGTGGTAAATTCAATTGATTGGACATGATTTGGAAAGGCACACACCTGTCTATATAAGGTCCCACAGTTGACAGTGCATGTCAGAGCAAAAACCAAATTCCAAATTCTTAGGATGGAAAATGGTTGAAAATGTACATGAGTGTGCAAAGCTGTCAGCAAGGCAAAGGGTGGCTATATTTTAATTTGTTTAACACTTTTTTGGTTACTACATGATTCCATATGTGTTATTTCATAGTTTTGATGTCTTCACTATTATTCTACAATGTAGAAAATAGTAAAAATAAAGAAAAACCCTGGAATGAGTAGGTGTGTCCAAACTTTTGACTGGTACTGTATCTATGCCTTAATTTCTAAAACAAAATGTCCTCTTAACTTTCATTTCACCCAATTTGACATGCTCCTATGAACTTCACATGGTGGTGCATCATGGGTCCTTTCACATGGAAACGACCTAAACTTAAACCACGTGTATGGTGGTGCATCATGGGTCCTTCTGTCTGTGTAGAACCTAAACAATGTAAACTCGATAAGAGATGATAAACTGACTCAGACTGGGAACATGAAAGGCTTGTGGTTGTCCATATACCTCCAGGTGACAGGAACATGAAAGGCTTGTGGTTTTCCATATACCTCCAGGTGACAGGAACATGAAAGGCTTGTGGTTGTCCATATACCTCCAGGTGACAGGAACATGAAAGGCTTGTGGTTGTCCATATACCTCCAGGTATATGATCTTCTCCAGTCCATTGGATGGTACAAATAACAATCAGTTGTTAACAGGTTGTTTTGTCTGCTTCCACCAGGATAAAAGGCTGCTAAATAAAACATGAAGAAGCTTTGGTGTCATCTGGCTCTTCTGTCTTCTGGGTACTCTTCTGTGTATGTGTGTGTGTGTGTGTGTGTGTGTGTGTGTGTGTGTGTGTGTGTGTGTGTGTGTGTATGCTAGCATCTGTGTAAGAGTATCCAGGCTGATTAGCTCAGCGGCTGATATCACATTTGTATGACTTTCAGGATTGACTGGGGCCATCTGTAGATCCCCTTACTATAGACACACAGTGTGAGAGGAGAGGAGAGGATGATGACATGCATACCCATAACATGATGCAGCCACCACCATGCTTGAAAATATGGAGAGTGTTATTCAGTGATGTGTTGTGTTGGATTTGCCCCAAACATAATGCTTTGAATTCAGGACATTAAGTTAATTGCTTTGTCACATTCTTTGCAGTTTTACTTTAGTTCCTTGTTGCAAACAGGATGCATGTTTTGGAATATTTTTACTCTGTACAGGCTTCCTTCTTTTCACTCTGTCATTTAGGTTATTATTGTGGAGTAACTACAATGTTGTTGATCCATCCTCAGTTTCTTCCTATTACAGCCATTAAACTCTGTAACTGTTTGAATCCCTAAGCAGTTTCCTTCCTCTCTGGCAACTGAGTTAGGGAAGATGCCTGTATCTTTGTAGTGTCTGGGTGTATTGATACACCATCCAAAGTGTAATTAATAACTTCACCATGCTAAAAGGGACATTCAATTTGTGCTTCTTTTATTTTTACCCACCTACCAAAAGGTGCCCTTTGCGAGGAATTGGAAAACCTCCCTCCCTCCCTCCCTCCCTCCCTCCCTCCCTCCCTCCCTCCCTCCCTCCCTCCCTCCCTCCCTCCCTCCCTCTCTATCTATCTATCTATCTATCTATCTATCTATCTATCTATCTATCTATCTATCTATCTATCTATCTATCTATCTATCTATCTATCTATCTATCTATCTATCTATCTATCTATCTATCTATCTATCTATCTATCTATCTATCTATCTATCTATCTATCTATCTATCTATCTATCTATCTATCTATCTATCTATCTATCTATCTATCTATCTATCTATCTATCTATCTATCTATCTATCTATCTATCTATCTATCTATCTATCTATTGGGACAGTGAAGCATTTGTCTTCTTTTGGCTCTGTACTCCAGCACTTTGGATTTGAGGTTAAAGTGCAGACTATCAGGTTTAATTTGAGGTATTTTCATCCATATCGGGTGAACAGTTTAGAAGTTACAGCACTTTTTGTAAATAAGAATAGAATGTTTCTAAACACTTCTACATTCATGTGGATGCTACCATGGTTATGGATAATCCTGAATGAATTGTGAATAATGATGAATGACAAAGTTAGACGCACAAATATCATACCCCCCAGAAATGCTAACCTCCCCTGTTCTTGTAATGGTGAGAGGTTAGCATGTCTTAGGGTATGATATTTGTAATGGTGAGCTGTTAGCATGTCTTGGGGTATGCTATTTGTAATGGTGAGAGGTTAGCATGTCTTGGGGTAGGATTTTTAAAATGCTGAGAGGTTAGCATGTCTTGGGGTATGATATTAGTAATGGTGAGAGGTTAGCATGTCTTGGGGTATGATATTAGTAATGCTGAGAGGTTAGCATGTCTTGGGGGATGATATTAGTAATGCTGAGAGGTTAGCATGTCTTGGGGGATGATATTAGTAATGGTGAGAGGTTAGCATGTCTTGGGGTATGATATTAGTAATGCTGAGAGGTTAGCATGTCTTGGGGTATGATATTAGTAATGGTGAGAGGTTAGCATGTCTTGGGGTATGATATTAGTAATGCTGAGAGGTTAGCATGTCTTGGGGGATGATATTAGTAATGGTGAGAGGTTAGCATGTCTTGGGGGATGATATTAGTAATGGTGAGAGGTTAGCATGTCTTGGGGGATGATAATAATTATAATAATAATTGGTCATTTAGCAGACGCTCTTATCCAGAGCGACTTACAGGAGCAATTAGGGTTAAGTGCCTTGCTCAAGGGCACATCGACAGATGTTTCACCTAGTGGGCTCGGGGATTAGAACCAGCGACCTTTCGGTTACTGGCACAATGCTCTTAACCACTAAGCTACCTGATATTAGTAATGGTGAGAGGTTAGCATGTCTTGGGGGATGATATTAGTAATGGTGAGAGGTTAGCATGTCTTGGGGGATGATATTAGTAATGGTGAGAGGTTAGCATGTCTTGGGGGATGATATTAGTAATGCTGAGAGGTTAGCATGTCTTGGGGGATGATATTAGTAATGCTGAGAGGTTAGCATGTCTTGGGGGATGATATTAGTAATGGTGAGAGGTTAGCATGTCTTGGGGGATGATATTAGTAATGGTGAGAGGTTAGCATGTCTTGGGGGATGATATTAGTAATGGTGAGAGGTTAGCATGTCTTGGGGGATGATATTAGTAATGGTGAGAGGTTAGCATGTCTTGGGGGATGATATTAGTAATGGTGAGAGGTTAGCATGTCTTGGGGGATGATATTAGTAATGGTGAGAGGTTAGCATGTCTTGGGGGATGATATTAGTAATGCTGAGAGGTTAGCATGTCTTGGGGGATGATATTAGTAATGGTGAGAAGTTAGCATGTCTTGGGGGATGATATTAGTAATGGTGAGAGGTTAGCATGTCTTGGGGGATGATATTAGTAATGGTGAGAAGTTAGCATGTCTTGGGGGATGATATTAGTAATGGTGAGAGGTTAGCATGTCTTGGGGGATGATATTAGTAATGGTGAGAGGTTAGCATGTCTTGGGGGATGATATTAGTAATGGTGAGAAGTTAGCATGTCTTGGGGGATGATATTAGTAATGGTGAGAGGTTAGCATGTCTTGGGGGATGATATTAGTAATGGTGAGAGGTTAGCATGTCTTGGGGGATGATATTAGTAATGGTGAGAGGTTAGCATGTCTTGGGGGATGATATTAGTAATGCTGAGAGGTTAGCATGTCTTGGGGGATGATATTAGTAATGGTGAGAGGTTAGCATGTCTTGGGGGATGATATTAGTAATGGTGAGAGGTTAGCATGTCTTGGGGGATGATATTAGTAATGGTGAGAGGTTAGCATGTCTTGGGGGATGATATTAGTAATGGTTAGCATGTCTTGGGGGTTGATATTAGTAATGGTGAGAGGTTAGCATGTCTTGGGGGTTGATATTAGTAATGGTGAGAAGTTAGCATGTCTTGGGGGTTGATATTAGTAATGGTGAGAGGTTAGCATGTCTTGGGGGATGATATTAGTAATGGTGAGAGGTTAGCATGTCTTGGGGGATGATATTAGTAATGGTGAGAGGTTAGCATGTCTTGGGGGATGATATTAGTAATGGTGAGAGGTTAGCATGTCTTGGGGGATGATATTAGTAATGGTGAGAGGTTAGCATGTCTTGGGGGATGATATTAGTAATGGTTAGCATGTCTTGGGGGTTGATATTAGTAATGGTGAGAGGTTAGCATGTCTTGGGGGATGATATTAGTAATGGTGAGAGGTTAGCATGTCTTGGGGGATGATATTAGTAATGGTGAGAGGTTAGCATGTCTTGGGGGATGATATTAGTAATGGTGAGAGGTTAGCATGTCTTGGGGGATGATATTTGTAAAGGTGAGAGGTTAGCATGTCTTGGGGGATGATATTAGTAATGGTGAGAGGTTAGCATGTCTTGGGGGATGATATTAGTAATGGTGAGAGGTTAGCATGTCTTGGGGGTTGATATTAGTAATGGTGAGAGGTTAGCATGTCTTGGGGGTTGATATTAGTAATGGTGAGAAGTTAGCATGTCTTGGGGGATGATATTAGTAATGGTGAGAGGTTAGCATGTCTTGGGGGATGATATTAGTAATGGTGAGAGGTTAGCATGTCTTGGGGGATGATATTAGTAATGGTGAGAGGTTAGCATGTCTTGGGGGATGATATTAGTAATGGTGAGAGGTTAGCATGTCTTGGGGGATGATATTAGTAATGGTGAGAGGTTAGCATGTCTTGGGGGATGATATTAGTAATGGTGAGAGGTTAGCATGTCTTGGGGGATGATATTAGTAATGGTGAGAGGTTAGCATGTCTTGGGGGATGATATTAGTAATGGTGAGAGGTTAGCATGTCTTGGGGGATGATATTAGTAATGGTGAGAGGTTAGCATGTCTTGGGGGATGATATTAGTAATGGTGAGAGGTTAGCATGTCTTGGGGGATGATATTAGTAATGGTGAGAGGTTAGCATGTCTTGGGGGATGATATTAGTAATGGTGAGAGGTTAGCATGTCTTGGGGGATGATATTAGTAATGGTGAGAGGTTAGCATGTCTTGGGGGATGATATTAGTAATGGTGAGAGGTTAGCATGTCTTGGGGGATGATATTAGTAATGGTGAGAGGTTAGCATGTCTTGGGGGATGATATTAGTAATGGTGAGAGGTTAGCATGTCTTGGGGGATGATATTAGTAATGGTGAGAGGTTAGCATGTCTTGGGGGATGATATTTGTGCGTCTGACTTTCTTACTCATCTTTATTCACGATTCATTCAGGATTATCCATAATCATGGCAGCATCCACATTAATGTAGAAGTGTTTAGAAACATTTATATTCTTATTTACAGTGAGGGAAAAAAGTATTTGATCCCCTGCTGATTTTGTACGTTTGCCCACTGACAAAGAAAGGATCAGTCTATAATTTTTAATGGTAGGTTTATTTGAACAGTGAGAGACAGAATAACAATAATAATAATAATAATATGCCACTTAGCAGACGCTTTTATCCAAAGCGACTTACAGTCATGCGTGCATACATTTTTGTGTATGGGTGGTCCCGGGGATCGAACCCACTACCTTGGCGTTACAAGCGCCGTGCTCTACCAGCTGAGCTACAGAGGACCACCAACATTTTTTATGAAGAACGCATGTCAAAAAATTTATAAATTGATTTGCATTTTAATGAGGGAAATAAGTATTTGACCCCCTCTCAATCAGAAAGATTTCTGGCTCCCAGGTGTCTTTTATACAGGTAACGAGCTGAGATTATGAGCACACTCTTAAAGGGAGTGCTCCTAATCTCAGCTTGTTACCTGTATAAAAGACACCTGTCCAAAGAAGCAATCAATCAATCAGATTCCAAACTCTCCACCATGGCCAAGACCAAAGAGCTCTCCAAAGATGTCAGGGACAAGATTGTAGACCTACACAAGGCTGGAATGGGCTACAAGACCATCGCCAAGCAGCTTGGTGAGAAGGTGACAACAGTTGGTGCTATTATTCGAAATGGAAGAAACACAAAACAACTGTCAATCTTCCTCGGCCTGGTGCTCCATGCAAGATCTCACCTCGTGGAGTTGCAATGATCATGAGAACGGTGAGGAATCAGTCCAGAACTACACGGGAGGAGCTTGTCAATGATCTCAAGGCAGCTGGGACCATAGTCACCAAGAAAACAATTGGTAACACACTACGCCGTGAAAGACTGAAATCCTGCAGCGCCCGCAAGGTCCCCCTGCTCAAGAAAGCACATATACAGGGCCATCTGAAGTTTGCCAATGAACATCTGAATGATTCAGAGGAGAACTTGGTGAAAGTGTTGTGGTCAGATGAGACCAAAATCGAGCTCTTTGGCATCAACTCAACTTGCCGTGTTTGGAGGAGGAGGAATGCTGCCCATGACCCCAAGAACACCATCCCCACCGTCAAACATGGAGGTGGAAACATTATGCTTTGGGGGTGTTTTTCTGCTAAGGGAACAGGACAACTTCACTGCATCAAAGGGACGATGGACGGGGCCATGTACCATCAAATCTTGGGTGAGAACCTCCTTCCCTCAGCCAGGGCATTGAAAATTAGTTGTGGATGGGTATTCCAGCATGACAATGACCCAAAACACACGGCCAAGGCAACAAAGGAGTGGCTCAAGAAGAAGCACATTAAGGTCCTGGAGTGGCCTAGCCAGTCTCCAGACCTTAATCCCATAGAAAATCTGTGGAGGGAGCTGAAGGTTCGAGTTGCCAAACGTCAGCCTCGAAACCTTAATGACTTGGAGAAGATCTGCAAAGAGGAGTGGAACAAAATCCCTCCTGAGATGTGTGCAAACCTGGTGGCCAACTACAAGAAACGTCTGACCTCTGTGATTGCCAACAAGGGTTTTGCCACCAAGTACTAAGTTATGTTTTGCAGAGGGGTCAAATACTTATTTCCCTCATTAAAATGCAAATCAATTTATAACATTTTTGACATGTGTTTTTCTGGATTTTTCTGTCTCTCACTGTTCAAATAAACCTACCATTAAAATTATAGACTGATCATGTCTTTGTCAGTGGGCAAACGTACAAAATCAGCAGGGGATCAAATATTTTTTTTTCCCTCAATGTACAATAAAAGTGACTCCAAAATGACACAATACATTATTTACCATTCAACTAGGTTAGCATTGCCACTTTCAAGGAGCGGGACTCTAATCCCGCTACATCCTCAGATGAACCATCAAACAGGCAAATACGGGACTAAAATGTAATCCTACTACACCGGCTCTGTCGCTGGTCGGATGTGGAGGGTTTGGGATTACAAAGGGAAGCCCAGCCGCGAGCTAACACCCCACTAACCTACTGTACAGCCAGATGTTGATCTGGATACCTAATGTACATGTACAGTTGAAGTCTGAGGTTTACATACACCTTAGCCAAATACATTTAAACTCTGTTTTTCACAATTCCTGACATTTAATCCTAGCAAAAAAGCAATTTTGCCACAATTTTGGAAGTATGCTTGGGGTCATTGTCTATTTGGAAGACCCATTTGCGACCAAGCTTTAACTTCCTGACTGATGTCTTGAGATGTTGCTTCAATATATCCACATGATTTTCCTTCCTCATGATGTCATCTATTCTGTGAAGTGCACCAGTCCCTCCTGCATTAAAGCACCCCCACAGCATGATGCTGCCACCTCCGTGCTTCATGGTTGGGATGGTGTTCTTCGGCTTGCAAGCACCCCCTTTTTCCTCCAAACATAACGATGGTCATTATGGCCAAACAGTTCTATTTTTGTTTCATCAGACCAGAGGAGATTTCTCCAAAAAGTACGATCTTTGTCCCCATGTGCAGTTGCAAACCATAGTCTGGCTTTTTTATGGCGGTTTTGGAGCAGTGGCTTCTTCCTTGCTGAGCGGCCTTTCAGGTTATGTCGATATAGGACTCGTTTTACTGTGGATATAGATACTTTTGTACCTGTTTCCTCCAGCATCTTCACAAGGTCCTTTGCTGTTGTTCTGGGATTGATTTGCACTTTTCTCACCAAAGTACGTTCATCTCTAGGAGACAGAACGCGTCTCCTTCCTGAGCGGTATGATGGCTGCGTGGTCCCATAGTGTTTATACTTGCATACTACTGTTTGTACAGATGAACGTGGTACCTTCAGCCGTTTGGAAATTGCTCCCAAGGATGAACCAGACTTGTGGAGGTCTACAATTTTTTTCCTGAGGTCTTGGCTGATTCCTTTTGATTTTCCCATGATGTGAAGCAAAGAGGCACTGAGTTTGAAGGTAGGCCTTGAAATACATCCACAGGTATATCTCCAATTGACTCAAATTATGTCAATTAGCCTATCAGAAGCTTCAAAAGCCATGACATCATTTTCTGGAATTTTCCAAGCTGTTTAAAGGCACAGTCAACTTAGTGTATGTAAACTTCTGACCCACTGGAATTGTGATACAGTGAATTATAAGTGAAATAATCTGTCTGTAAACAATTGATGGAAAAATTACTTGTGTCATGCACAAAGTAGATGTCCTAACCGACTTGCCAAAACTATAGTTTGTTAACAAGAAATGTGTGGAGTGGTTGACAAACTAGTTTTAATGACTCCAACCTAAGTGTATGTAAACTTCCGACTTCAACTGTATGTACGAAGGCTTTATGAAACCATTTTGTTGCAGCATGGCAGAGCAAAGGGGCAGTGCAGCATGGCAGAGCAAAGGGGCAGTGCAGCATGGCAGAGCAAAGGGGCAGTGCAGCAGGGACAGGTGAGATGTTTGGACTGTGACGTCCTTATGATGCCCTGACCTGTTAGCTCCCCTAACAAAGTCCTTCTGTTTGGACTGACTCTACCCATCCTACCCCTCTCACAGATACGCGGGTGAAGGCTACAAGCTCAGATGCACTGCTTTTAGTATTTTCAAAGTTACGTTGTCCTCCAAGAGTTGCTCTCACAAGCACTGGGCAGTTTACTGTGTTCCTACTTACAGTATTCTTGTGTTTTTCTCCATACATTGGCCTAACATGTTCTTACTTCTGCCCACCACCACCTGTATAAATTATATTTCTGTGTTAATGTTGTACGTCTTATATTTACATTTTTAGACGCTCTTATCCAGAGCGACTTACAGTTAGTGCATAAATTTTTCATACTGGCCCCCCGTGGGAATCGAACCCACAACCCTGGCGTTGGAAACGCCATGCTCTACCAACTGAGCTACATCCCTGCCGACCACCCCCTCCCCTACCCTGGACGACGCTGGGCCAATTGTGCGCCGCCCCATGAGTCTCCCGGTCGCGGCCGGCTACGACAGAGCCTGGATTCGAACCAGGATCTCTAGTGGCACAGCTAGCACTGCAATGCAGTGCCTTAGACCACTGCGCCACTCGGGAGTTTTTTCTTGCTTATCATAAAGGTCTTAAAAGGCCTGATTTTTTATCATAATGGTTTTATCATAATGGTCTTAACAGGCCTGATTTTATCATAATGGTCTTAACGGGCCTGTTTTGATCATAATGGTCTTCACAGGCCTGATTTTATGTGCACATGCATGCAATAAGGATGAAAATAATTAAAAGACGCTGTTTCTTTTTGCTTATAATGATAGGGACAGAGACATAGTCACTAGACAGATCTCTTGGCAGGAGAAACTAAAATGCACAACCAAAAGACTGTCTGCCCTACTCCCTCCGCGGTTACACGTTATATCTGGAGGCTTTAAGAATCATTTCTGAGCAGCATAATGTGTTGGACTGGTGCTTAAAAATAGAAGGGAACATTTTCACAGAGAGAG
>NW_028156398.1:2500-24654 GCF_964263955.1 Coregonus lavaretus
TGTTGACTATATGGTGCATACTGACAACACTGTTGACTATATGGTGCATACTGACAACACTGTTGACTATATGGTGCATACTGACAACACTGTGACTATATGGTGCATACTGACAACATGTTGACTATATGGTGCATACTGACAACACTGTTGACTATATGGTGCATACTGACAACACTGTTGACTATATGGTGCATACTGACAACACTGTTGACTATCTGGTGCATACTGACAACACTGTTGACTATATGGTGCATACTGACAACACTGTTGACTATATGGTGCATACTGACAACCTGTTGACTATCTGGTGCATACTGACAACACTGTTGACTATATGGTGCATACTGACAACACTGTTGACTATCTGGTGCATACTGACAACACTGTTGACTATATGGTGCATACTGACAACACTGTTGACTATATGGTGCAAACTGACAACACTGTAGACTATCTGGTGCAAACTGACAACTCTGTTGACTATATGGTGCATACTGACAACACTGTTGACTATATGGTGCATACTGACAACACTGTAGACTATATGGTGCATACTGACAACACTGTTGACTATATGGTGCATACTGACAACACTGTTGACTATATGGTGCAAACTGACAACACTGTAGACTATCTGGTGCAAAACTGACAACTCTGTTGACTATATGGTGCATACTGACAACACTGTTGACTATATGGTGCATACTGACAACACTGTTGACTATATGGTGCATACTGACAACACTGTTGACTATATGGTGCATACTGACAACACTGTTGACTATATGGTGCATACTGACAACTCTGTTGACTATATGGTGCATACTGACAACACTGTTGACTATATGGTGCATACTGACAACTCTGTTGACTATATGGTGCATACTGACAACTCTGTTGACTATATGGTGCATACTGACAACACTGTAGACTATATGGTGCATACTGACAACACTGTTGACTATATGGTGCATACTGACAACACTGTTGACTATATGGTGCATACTGACAACACTGTTGACTATATGGTGCATACTGACAACACTGTAGACTATCTGGTGCATACTGACAACACTGTTGACTATATGGTTGCATACTGACAACACTGTTGACTATATGTGCATACTGACAACACTGTTGACTATATGGTGGCATACTGACAACACTGTTGACTATATGGTGCATACTGACAACACTGTGACTATATGGTGCAAACTGACAACACTGTAGACTATATGGTGCAAATGTACTGGTTCTTATAGTAACTCAACAGTGTGTGTGTATGTTTGCGTGTGTGTGTGTGTGTGTGTGTGTGTGTGTGTGTGTGTGTGTGTGTGTGTGTGTGTGTGTGTGTGTGTGTGTGTGTGTGTGTGTGTGTGTGTGTGTGTGTGTGTGTGTGTGTGTGTGTGTGTGATTGCTATCTCTTCTGCTTGCAGGAGCTTCATAGCCTTTGCAGAAGGGGAAGTGAGGCGGAATAATCTGACCATGTTGGATAAGAAACGCCTGACCATGTGTAAAGAGGAGCTGGTTGGTGCCCTGGCCTCTAGACCCTACCTGTAGTCCACTCTTCTGAGAGACAGAATTGTTAAATTATGATGATGATGATGATGATGATGATGATGATGATGATGATGATGTTCATTCTACAGGAGAGTATGGTCAGAGAGGCAGAAACCATCTCCGAGGGGAAGAGGAAGGCTCGCAGTATGAAGGAGACGTTGCAGGAGGCTCTAAAACTCACACGGAAACTGAGATTCCTAGTGGAAGAGGTATGCACGTCTGTTCTTGTATGTTGTCTGTGTGTGTGTGTGTTTGTTTATGTAAGAGCAGCATATTGACAGTGTGTATCCCTGAGATGACACTGAGCTGGTTTCTCTCCTCTCTCTCTCTACTAGCCACAGCATACCATCCCAGATGTGTTTGTGTGGATGCTGAGTAACAACAAGCGTGTGGCGTATGCCCGCATCGCTGCCCGTGACCTGCTCTACTCTGCCAGCCCTGAGGAGAGAGGCAGAGACTGTGGCAAGATCCAGACTTTATTCCTGAAGGTATGGCACCAGAAATAAAGAGACACGCAGCGGTCACAGCGGTCGTGGCTGTTCTGTTTTCCAGCACCTCTCCAATTATTTTGGATGTGCTTCATCTCATCATTTTTTACAAACAGGCAGGGTAGAAAGCATACTGTATTTTTCCATATAATTAAGCTCATTTACATTTGAATTCATGGGTTTTATATACCAGTTATAAGAGAAGTGATTTGCACTATGAGGACCCTGGTCAGAGTAATGTTCTATATTGTGGTTACGGCACCATTTCAAACACACAGTCTGATCATGTCCCCTCCTTTTTCTTTCCCAGCCCCCAGGGAAGCGTGTAGCAGGCTGGTCAGTTCAGGCCAAACTGGACATTTACCTGTGGCTGGGCAGCTGCAGAGAGTCCTCTCATATGCTGGATGACCTGCCTGGAGGGTTTGAACCCACAGGGGGCGCCACTAAGGAGCAGTTTCTACCCGGAAACCTACCTGTACATCTGGTATATAGAGGTACGATAGATAGATTGATTAGATAGATAGATAGATAGATAGATAGATAGATAGATAGATAGATAGATAGATAGATAGATAGATAGATAGATAGATAGATAGATAGATAGATAGATAGATAGATAGATAGATAGATAGATAGATAGATAGATAGATAGATAGATAGATAGATAGATAGATAGATAGATAGATAGATAGATAGATAGATAGATAGATAGATAGATAGATAGATAGATAGATAGATAGATAGATAGATAGATAGATAGATAGATAGATAGATAGATAGATAGATAGATAGATAGATGGATGGGTGGGTGGGTGGGTGGGTGGGTGGGTGGGTGGGTGGGGAGAGAGAGAGAGAGAGAGAGAGAGAGAGAGAGAGAGAGAGAGCGAGAGAGAGAGACAGAGAGCGCGAGAGAGACAGAGAGAGAGAGAGAGACAGAGAGAGAGAGAGAGAGAGAGAGAGAGAGAGAGAGAGAGAGAGAGAGAGAGAGAGAGAGAGAAAGAGAGCGAGAGAGAGAGAGCGAGAGAGAGAGAGAGATTGGGGAATAATACCCTGATTCTCCTCCCTCCAGAACAGCACCAGTTCCAGATGCGAGCCCACATGTACCAGGCTAGAGGGCTGATAGCAGCAGACTCCACAGGACTCTCAGACCCCTTCGCCAGGGTCACCTTCCTGACACACAGTCACACCACCGCCGTAAGGTCCACACAACTCTCATAGGATGGGATCTAGCTACAGAGAAAGTCCCTAGAAGAAGAGGGCTTTTGATGGGTGTAGTTCTAACCAGGATTGGGGTCAATTCCATCTGATTTCATTCAATTCAGTAGATGAGCTAAGTTTCCAAGCGCTATTTACTTTGAGAATTTTTCTATTCCTGAATTGGACATTCGATTCATTTCCTGACTTACTAAACCCCAGCCATGTTTCTAGGTACTAACTATGACCCAATCTGTGGTACTTAAGTTCTGTCTCTGACCCCTGGCCGTAGCTGTAAGTTCTCCCTGTGACCTCTTAGATCATCAACCAGACGTTAACCCCGACCTGGAACCAGATGTTATTGATGACGCGGGTCACACTGCACGGAGACCTGACACACCTGGAGCAGGAGCCACCGTGCATCGTCATCGAGGTGTATGACGACGATGCTCTGGTGAGCTAATTACCCCTCTGACGTTACGACATGCCTTCGTTTCATTAGCCTCAGTGCCAGTCCTGTTTCTGATCTCTTGTTGTTGCTCAAGCTGGCAAGAGATCAGAAACAGGCAGGCATCCGGGATATCGTTCAATCGCTAGAAATGTAACGTTTAAAGGTGAAACAAATCAAAGGTGACAATATATGTTGGTTTAAAGTGAATCCCTTGAGGACAGTGACCTTCACGGGATTGATATATAATCTTATGTTGGGACAGGCTATTTATTCACCATCACCGTATCTTCTGCTTCTTTCCTCCCCAGGGCAAGGCAGAGTACCTGGGCAGCACGGTGGCAGTGCCCGTGGTGAGGGTGTCAGGGAAGCCCTACTCCACTCCCCAGCTCCACTACAGTCCTCTGTTTTGTGGGTCCCAGTCTGGAGGAGACCTGCTGGGGGCCTTTGAGCTCATACAGGTAGAACACTACCTTGGGCGGCAGGGTGGCTCAGTGGGTTAGAGCGTTGTGCCAGTAACCGAAAGGTCGCTGGTTCTAATCCCGAGCCGACTAGGTGAAAAATCTGTCGATGTGCCCTTGAGCAAGGCACTTAACCCTAATTGCTCCTGTAAGTCGCTCTGGATAAGAGTGTCTGCTAAATGACTAAAAATATATATAATAATAATAATAAAAAACAAATACACTACTGGAGACTGAGGCACAAATGAAACCCTATTCCCTGTATAGTGCAATTGATATGTTTGTTTGTATTCTGTCAAGCTGAGTCGAGGGGAATTCATAGTGCAGTATATCTGAGTCGAGGGGAATTCATAGTGCAGTATATCTGAGTCGAGGGGAATTCATAGTGCAGTATATCTGAGTCGAGGGGAATTCATAGTGCAGTATATCTGAGTCGAGGGGAATTCATAGTGCAGTATATCTGAGTCGAGGGGAATTCATAGTGCAGTATATCTGAGTCGAGGAGAATTCATAGTGCAGTATATCTGAGTCGAGGGGAATTCATAGTGCAGTATATCTGAGTCGAGGGGAATTCATAGTGCAGTATATCTGAGTCGAGGGGAATTCATAGTGCAGTAAAGCTGAGTCGAGGGGAATTCATAGTGCAGTAAAGCTGAGTCGAGGGGAATTCATTCTCTGTGATTTTCCTCTCGCTCCATGATTTTTCTCCCACCCTTTGGCTGTTTCATTGTTATTCATCTCATAGATCCCAGAGTCAGGAGAAGAGCATCTGCCTCCGCTGGACGAACCAGATGGCCATATCTACCCTGTACCTGCCAACATCAGACCTGTACTGAGCAGGTATCGATTAGAGGTGAGAGGAAGATCAACCAACCAACTAGAGCGCCGTAACTCTAGAACAGGTGGCAGGGGCATTGTTCAACTGTGTATTAGTTGGAATGGTCTGGAGTATGATATGTGTTGTGTATGTACTTTGTTTGGTTGTCCCTATGGGATATTAAAGGATTCTATTCTGGGTGTTGTAATGGTGTTCTCTATGTAATCCAGGTGTTGTTGTGGGTGTTGTAATGGTGTTCTCTATGTAATCCAGGTGTTGTTGTGGGTGTTGTAATGGTGTTCTCTATGTAATCCAGGTGTTGTTGTGGGTGTTGTAATGGTGATCTCTATGTAATCCAGGTGTTGTTGTGGGTGTTGTAATGGTGATCTCTATGTAATCCAGGTGTTGTTGTGGGTGTTGTAATGGTGTTCTCTATGTAATCCAGGTGTTGTTGTGGGTGTTGTAATGGTGATCTCTATGTAATCCAGGTGTTGTTCTGGGGCCTGAGGGAGCTGAAGAAGGTGCAGCTCCTTTCTGTGGACCGCCCCCAGGTGTTTATAGAGTGTGCTGGGAAAAGCCTGCGCTCCTCTGTCATCCAGAGCTACAAGAACAACCCTAACTTCACCACACTGGTGGACGCCTTTGACCTGGTAACTAACATGACCAACCCTAACTTCCCCACACTGGTGGACGCCTTTGACCTGGTAACTAACATATCCTTCTCCTTTTAATATTATCCAATGTCCACTTCTGCTGTTGGTCAGTCACCCTCAAGGACATCTGACCTGCTCTGACTCATCCTCAAAGACTTCAGACCTGCACCAGTGACTCGGTTAATAAAAAAGTGGTCAGATGACGCAGATGCTAAGCTACAGGACTGTTTTTTGCTAGCACAGACTGGAACATGTTCCGGGATTCTTCAGATAGCATTGAGGAGTACACCACATCAGTCACTGGCTTCATCAATAAGTGCATCGATGATGTCGTCCCCACAGTGACCGTACGTACATACCCCAACCAGAAGCCATGGATTACAGAAAACATCCGCACTGAGCTAAAGGGTAGAGCTGCTGCTTTCAAGGAGCGGGACTCTAACCCGGACGCTTATAAGAAATCCCGCTATGCCCTCCAACGAACCATCAAACAGGCAAAGAGTCAATACAGGACTAAGATTGAACCGTACTACACCGGCTCTGACGCTCGTCGGATGTGGCAGGGCTTGAAAACTATTACAGACTACAAAGGGAAGCACAGCCACGAGCTGCCCAGTGACACAAGACTTCCAGACGAGCTAAACCACTTCTATGCTCGCTTCGAGGCACGCAACACTGAAGCATGCATGAGAGCACCAGCTGTTCCGGATGACTATGTGATCACGCTCTCCGTAGCCGATGTGAGTAAGACTTTTAAGCAGGTCAACATTCACAAGGCCGCAGGGCCAGATGGATTACCAGGACGTGTACTCCGAGCATGTGCTGACCAACTGGCAAGTGTCTTCACTGACATTTTCAACATGTCCCTGACTGAGTCTGTAATACCAACATGTTTCAAGCAGACCACCATAGTCCCCGTGCCCAAGGACACTAAGATAACCTGCCTAAATGACTACCGACCCGTAGCACAGACGTCTGTAGCCATGAAGTGCTTTGAAAGGCTGGTCATGGCTCACATCAACACCATTATCCCAGAAACCCTAGACCCACTCCAATTTGCATACCGCCCCAACAGATCCACAGATGATGCAATCTCTATTGCACTCCACACTGCCCTTTCCCACCTGGACAAGAGGAACACCTACGTGAGAATGATATTCATTGACTACAGCTCAGCATTCAACACCATACTGCCCTCAAAGCTCATCACTAATCTAAGGATCTTGAGACTAAACACCTCCCTCTGCAACTGGATCCTGGACTTCCTAACGGGCCGCCCCCAGGTGGTAAGGGTAGGTAACAACACATCTGCCACACTGATCCTCAACACGGGGGCCCCTCAGGGGTGCGTGCTCAGTCCCCTCCTGTATTCCCTGTTCACCCATGACTGCATGGCCAGGCACGACTCCAACACCATCATTAAGTTTGCCGACGACACAACAGTGGTAGGCCTGATTACCGACAACGATGAGACAGCCTATAGGGAGGAGGTCAGAGATCTGTCCGTGTGGTGCCAGGACAACAACCTCTCCCTCAACGTGACCAAGACAAAGGAGATGATTGTGGACTACAGGAAAAAAAAGAGGACTGAGCACGCCCCCATTCTCATCGACGGGGCTGTAGTGGAACAGGTTGAGAGCTTCAAGTTCCTTGGTGTCCACATCACCAACGAACTATCATGGTCCAAACACACCAAGACAGTCGTGAAGAGGGCACGACAAAGCCTATTCCCCCTCAGGAGACTGAAAAGATTTGGCATGGGTCCTCAGATCCTCAAAAAATTCTACAGCTGCACCATCGAGAGTATCCTGTCTGGTTGCATCACCGCCTGGTATGGCAACTGCTTGGCCTCCGACCGCAAGGCACTACAGAGGGTAGTGCGTACGGCCCAGTACATCACTGGGGCCAAGCTTCCTTCCATCCAGGACCTCTATACCAGGCGGTGTCAGAGGAAGGCCCTCAAAATTGTCAAAGACTCCAGCCACCCTAGTCATAGACTGTTCTCTCTGCTACCGCACGGCAAGCGGTACCGGAGTGCCAAGTCTAGGTCCAAAAGACTTCTCAACAGCTTCTACGCCCAAGCCTTAAGACTCCTGAACAGCTAATCATGGCTACCCAGACTATTTGCACTGCCCCCCCACCCCATCTTTTTACGCTGCTGCTACTCTGTTAATTATTTTGGCATAGTCACTTTAACTCTACCCACATGTACATATTACTTCAACTACCTCAACTAGCCGGTGCACCCGCACATTGACTCTGCACCGGTACCCCCCTGTATATATAGCCTCCCTACTGTTATTTTATTTTACTTCTGCTCTTTTTTTCTCAACACTTTTTTGTTGTTGTTTTATTTTACTTTTTTATTAAAAATAAATGCACTGTTGGTTAAGGGCTGTAAGTAAGCATTTCACTGTAATGTCTGCACCTGTTGTATTCGGCGCATGTGGCCAATACAATTTGATTTGATTTGATTTGACTTGCCTAAGTCTGTCCACTGTTAACTAGGTAGAATAGTGGACAGGTGTTAGCTGTGTCCCAAATGACACCTTATTCCCTATGTCCCATAGGGCTCTGGTTAAAAGAAGTGCACTATATAGGGAATCGGGTGCCATTTGGGAAACAGACAGAGACACATGCAGAGTTGACCTTCAACCTTTATCTCCTCCCTGTCTGTTCTTTCCCACAGGAGCTGCCTGAGAATGAGAACCTTCATCCTCCCCTGAACATCAGTGTGGTGGACTGGCGAGCCTTCGGACGCTCTACCCTCGTGGGAAACTACGTCATCAACAACCTGAAGCCCTTCAAATACACCCCTCCTCCCGCGCTGTCCACGCCAACCTCACCACGGGGACCTCACAGCAGAGAGGGTAAAAGTCAAATCCTATCCTACCACCACAATGTGTCTGGAGAGAAAACACTATCTACCCAAAAGCAAAACTGCGAAAAAGTGATTGAAAAGATGTCATAATGACAAACAGTTTCTTTTTCAACCAGTTTTATCCGCTGGGATAGCGACTGTTGTACAGGACTTTCAGGTGGTGCTGTTTTACCGACTGTTGAACAGGACTTTCAGGTGGTGTTGTTTTACCGACTGTTGAACAGGACTTTCAGGTGGTGTTGTTTTACCAACTGTTGAACAGGACTTTCAGGTGGTGCTGTTTTACCGACTGTTGAACAGGACTTTCAGGTGGTGCTGTTTTACCAACTGTTGAACAGGACTTTCAGGTGGTGCTGTTTTACCGACTGTTGAACAGGACTTTCAGGTGGTGCTGTTTTACCAACTGTTGAACAGGACTTTCAGGTGGTGCTGTTTTACCGACTGTTGAACAGGACTTTCAGGTGGTGCTGTTTTACCAACTGTTGAACAGGACTTTCAGGTGGTGCTGTTTTACCGACTGTTGAACAGGACTTTCAGGTGGTGCTGTTTTACCGACTGTTGAACAGGACTTTCAGGTGGTGCTGTTTTACCGACTGTTGAACAGGACTTTCAGGTGGTGCTGTTTTACCGACTGTTGAACAGGACTTTCAGGTGGTGCTGTTTTACCGACTGTCGAACAGGACTTTCAGGTGGTGCTGTTTTACCGACTGTTGAACAGGACTTTCAGGTGGTGCTGTTTTACCGACTGTTGAACAGGACTTTCAGGTGGTGCTGTTTTACCGACTGTTGAACAGGACTTTCAGGTGGTGCTGTTTTACCGACTGTTGAACAGGACTTTCAGGTGGTGCTGTTTTACCGACTGTTGAACAGGACTTTCAGGTGGTGCTGTTTTACCGACTGTTGAACTTTCAGGTGGTGCTGTTTTACCGACTGTTGAACAGGACTTTCAGGTGGTGCTGTTTTACCGACTGTTGAACAGGACTTTCAGGTGGTGCTGTTTTACCGACTGTCGAACAGGACTTTCAGGTGGTGCTGTTTTACCGACTGTTGAACAGGACTTTCAGGTGGTGCTGTTTTACCGACTGTTGAACAGGACTTTCAGGTGGTGCTGTTTTACCGACTGTTGAACAGGACTTTCAGGTGGTGCTGTTTTACCGACTGTTGAACAGGACTTTCAGGTGGTGCTGTTTTACCGACTGTTGAACAGGACTTTCAGGTGGTGCTGTTTTACCGACTGTTGAACAGGACTTTCAGGTGGTGCTGTTTTACCACCCTTGGTGTGCTGTGTGTTTTCAGTTTTAGGCATGATGCCCCAGTCTACTGAAGACAGTTTAATCACTTTGTCATCTGAGGATGTCTCAATCAACATCGACCAGGAGATCTACCGAAGACCCACAGGCCCACCGCCACCCCCACCCGAACCAGACAACAAGAGGGAAAAGGTGAGAGGAAGGAGACAGACAAACACACACACACACACACACACACACACACACACACATTAACAAGCATTCTCCGTATACAACAGGAGTGGAAGAAGAGCTCTCGCAGGTCTACTAAGAGAAGGAAGCGTACCGTAGCGGATGAGTCTGGGGACAACGTCCTCGACTGGTGGTCCAAGTACTATGCTTCAGTGGACAAGATCCAGCAGGTGAGGACATCTAAACATCTAGATATTGTCCACATGTTGGACTGTCGTTGGTCCATAGAGATGGACAAGAGAGCACACTCCCTATCTTTGTCATAACGGCTTGTGTGAGCACCCTCTATGGAAACTAATCAGGACCTCTTTGTTACCTCTCCAGGCCAAGCAGAAGGAGGTGCATCCCTTTCCGGACATCTATGATCATGATCATGGTGAGTAGGAGCTTTAACAAACCTTTCAAACAACTGACTGACTGTTCAAAATGAAATCAAATGTTATTTGTCACATGCTTCGTAAACAACAGGTGTAGACTAACAACAACGCAGAGAGACATTTATTTGAAAAAATATAAAAAATAACAACAGGAGAAATAAATATAGATAGTTAAATAGTTCACCAATAGCTACCTGGACTAACTATTTAGCAGTCTTAGGGAGTATAAGCTGTTCAGGGTCCTGTTGGTTCCAGACTTGGTGCATCGGTACCGCTTGCTGTGCGGTAGAAGAGAGAACAGTCTACGACTTGAGTGGCTGGAGTTTTTTTACTTTTTTAGTTGTTTTTGTTGAGGTTTTTGGAGTCTACAGTCATTTTGGACAGCGCCTCACTACACACACATTGTTGTGTATTGCAGTATTTCCATTCCAAACCTTGCTCTCATTGTTGTGTATTGCAGTATTTCCATTCCAAACCTTGCTCTCATTGTTGTGTATTGCAGTATTTCCATTCCAAACCTTGCTCTCCGATGGAGTAGACTCCTTGGGTAAGGATATGAATAGCAAGACAGTAGTAATTAATCACATGGTTCATTGGGTAAGGATATGGCTAACATAACAGTAGTAATTCATCGCATGGTTCCTTGGGTAAGGATATGGCTAACATAACAGTAGTAATTCATCACATGGTTCCTTGGGTAAGGATATGGCTAACATAGTTTCTTCCCTCCCTCTATCAATCCTTTTTGGTGGCAAGTATAGTCCACTGCACATCAATAGAATAGTGTTTGGGGGGAAAGCTGTGAAATACAATGGTTGTGGGGGAGAAGGCCTATGGGTGTCATAAGGTTGGGGATCCATAGATGGTGTTACACATAGCTACCTATTTAGCAACCCATAGCAAACTGTAGTTGTTTGCACCGGAGTTGCACCTTGGTTGCTTTGTGCTTAATAATTCAGTTCTTAATCCTACATCTTATTGGACATCTATAGGTTTACTGTGGTGTGAATATGTTATTTTTCTGTGAGTGTCAGTTATTTTTATTTTCCTGTCCCAGTCAGTGGACAGCAGGACGGAGACGACAAGAAGAAGAAGCCACAGTTGAAAGTCAAAGACTCTCAGGAAGGGGTGTCCAAACTGGCAACACTGCAGGTAAAAGCTGCTGCGTTGCTTTCAGTCTCTAGTCCCCTGTGACAAACTGGCAACACTGCAGGTAAAAGCTGCTGGCTGCTTTCGGTCTCTAGTCCCCTGTGACAGACTGGCAACACTGCAGGTAAAAGCTGCTGCGTTGCTTTCGGTCTCTAGTCCCCTGTGACAAACTGGCAACACTACAGGTAAAAGCTGCTGCGTTGCTTTCGGTCTCTAGTCCCCCGTGACAAACTGGCAACACTGCAGGTAAAAGCTGCTGCGTTGCTTTCGGTCTCTAGTCCCCTGTGACAGACTGGCAACACTGCAGGTAAAAGCTGCTGCGTTGCTTTCGGTCTCTAGTCCCCTGTGACAGACTGGCAACACTGCAGGTAAAAGCTGCTGCGTTGCTTTCGGTCTCTAGTCCCCTGTGACAGACTGGCAACACTGCAGGTAAAAGCTGCTGCGTTGCTTTCGGTCTCTAGTCCCCTGTGACAAACTGGCAACACTGCAGGTAAAAGCTGCTGCGTTGCTTTCGGTCTCTAGTCCCCTGTGACAAACTGGCAACACTGCAGGTAAAAGCTGCTGCGTTGCTTTCGGTCTCTAGTCCCCTGTGAAAGACAGAGGTGTTATCAGATTACCCTTTTTCAACCAATCATATCAGTGTAAGTGTGCATTAGTTATTTGAAGTTTGCTGTGTATGAACATGTACAAGGCTGGTTTTTATTATGTTTCTGTGTATTGCAAGGTTGTTAAGTTTAATATTGTCATATTCTAATGAGATCACATTGCTATGTAAACCCTCTAACTGTATATCAGTGTGTATTTGTTCTTTACCACATTGCTGAGTATGAACAATATGTAAATTCCCTGTAGCTGTATGACAAGGAGCTGGAGTCAGAGTTTGGTCCGTTTGATGACTGGGTCAACACCTTCGAGCTGTTCAGAGGGAAAGCCAATGACGAGGGGGGCCGTTCTAATGAGGAGAGGTTTGTTGGGAAGTTCAAGGTGAGTGGTTCTGTGCTTTTTCTTCATGAATCTTGTTCTGGAGGCAGCGCTGCAGAACGGTCACTAGCTGGCACAGCCGCAAAGTCATAAAATCAGATTTTAAACCTAACCCTAAACACACTGCTAACCTTAATGCCTAATCCTAACCTTAAATTAAGACTAAAAAGCACAATTTTGTTTTCATGAATTTTTACAATATAGACAATTATGACTATTATGACAATTATCACTTCACTCAGTTCTGCCTCTAGGAGAAGACTCATGACAATAAACATCCAACTGCGATTATAGCCTGGTCCCAGATCTGTTCAATTGCTAGGACTTCGGCAAGACAGCACAAACGGATCTGGGACCAGGCTAGAGTGATTCGATATTACGCTGTAAAATAACCATTATGTAACTACCATAAAAGGATGGATTCATTTTGGTCAGGGTCAGTAACGATGATCCAAACTACCGTGTGTACGTCTAGGGTCGGTTCTGCTTGTACAAGCTAACTGAGGAGGACGGAGAGTGGGAGGAGAGTCCATCACACTCAGGCCAGTTTAAGATCACCCGTGGGATCCCACCCAACACCTCCGTCAAGGTTCTCGTCAGGGTTTACATCGTATCTGTGAGTATGAGTAGACCATAAAAGAGATGTGTCTCGTGTCACGTGTCATCACGTTCACTAGGGCACACTATAGCAAAAAACTTTTTTTTTGCAATGGAAAAACAAAAAAATCTGTGTTCTTTTCTTCCATTTGGTGGCAAGTGAACACAACCCTTGGCTATATCTGTCCGTCCCTCAGGCATCTAACCTCCACCCAGCCGATGCCGATGGGAAGTCTGATCCCTACATTGTTCTGAGGATGGGGAAAACTGAGATAAAAGACAGAGACAACTACATCCCCAAGCAACTCAACCCAGTCTTTGGCAGGTGGGAGAATACATTTTATACCATCTGTAACAATGACGCTGTGAGTTGAGAAGCAGGTGAAACGTTCAATAAAACAACAAAACTTGAAATGAGACAGCGTAACAGTGGGATGTAGTGTAAACACAGGAACATTACCGACTGAGGACTAAACGTAAAGGAGGGACATATAAAGGGGAGGTAATGGAGTCCAGGTGTGAATTATAATGATCTGCAGGTGCGCGTAATGATGGATGCCAGGTGTGCGTAATGATGGATGCCAGGTGTGCGTAATGATGGATGCCAGGTGTGAATTATAATGATCTGCAGGTGCGCGTAATGATGGATGCCAGGTGTGCGTAATGATGGATGCCAGGTGCGCGTAATGATGGATGCCAGGTGTGCGTAATGATGGATGCCAGGTGTGCGTAATGATGGATGCCAGGTGTGCGTAATGATGGATGCCAGGTGTGCGTAATGATGGATGCCAGGTGTGCGTAATGATGGATGCCAGGTGTGCGTAATGATGGATGCCAGGTGTGCGTAATGATGGATGCCAGGACTGGTGGTCAGTATTCCGGCGACTTCGCACGCCGGAGGGGAGGAGCACGAGTAGACGTGACACCATCCTTTAACAGAAGCTGTTTCCCTGGTTATATTTTAGTCAAATGAGCAAGCATTTACACCATCCTTTAACAGAAGCTGTTTCCCTGGTTATATTTTAGTCAAATGAGGAAGCATACATTTACAAAATACAGTATGTTGGTGGATGTCAGTGCAGAAAGGACCAATTGTTTAACATCATATCCATTTGACTTTATTCCCACCCAGGAAGGATTTTATACTATTTTTAACCAGTGGTTTGTAGTTTAGTCAGCTGAGCAAGCATAATGTACTGTATGTTGGCAGAGATTAATACAAAACTTCATATCCTTTGTCCTTTTCCCACCAGGTCCTTTGAGCTCCAGGCTACGTTTCCTAAAGATTCCCTGCTGACTGTTCTGATCTATGACCATGACACCATCGGGACTGACGATCTGATCGGGGAGACATGGATAGATCTGGAGAACCGCTTCTACAGCCGACACCAGGCCACCTGCGGACTGCCCACTGAGTACAGCATGTGAGGAAACACATTTTATTCTTCTTCTTCTTCTTCTACTTCTTCTTCTTCTTCTTCTTCTTCTTCTTCCTCTTCTTCTTCTTCTTCTTCTTCGTCTTCTTCTTCTTCTTCTCTTTACCCTTGGTTTGGGTCTCTTCTTTTTGCTTTTATCTCCTCATTGGATATCATGTTGTGTTCCACCCAGGTGTCTTAGTGATAGTTATCACGACTGGAGAGATTTCACCAAGCTGGCAGAGTTGCTGACTAAGAAGTTCAGTATGTCATGTTTATAACCATGTCATGATGCTGTTATAACATGTTATCCATGTATCTTAGTGATGGTTATAACGCCTGGAGGGACTCCACCAAGCCAACTGAGCTGCTGACTAAGCTCTGTAAGGAGAACAGGCTAGATGGACCCTACTTGAGACCCGGAAGAATCACCATCGGGGACAAAGTCTTCACTGGGAAAACACTGTTCATGGATGAAGGTATTTAACTGACTTTACTGAACTGAACATTGATTTGTTTATTGCCTTTGCTCAACCAGGTAAGTTAATTGGTGAATAATTAAATAACGACCTGAAAATGCATCAAGTCACAGTGACAGGCAACGACACCACTGTAAATATATAGGGCTGGTTTCCCAGATACCACTGTAAATATATAGGGCTGGTTTCCCAGACACCACTGTAAATATATAGGGCTGGTTTCCCAGACACCACTGTAAATATATAGGGCTGTTTTCCCAGATACCACTGTAAATATATAGGGCTGGTTTCCCAGACACCACTGTAAATATATAGGGCTGGTTTCCCAGACACCACTGTAAATATATAGGGCTGGTTTCCCAGATACTACTGTAAATATATAGGGCTGGTTACCCAGACACCACTGTAAATATATAGGGCTGGTTTCCCAGACACCACTGTAAATATATAGGGCTGGTTTCCCAGATACTACTGTAAATATATAGGGCTGGTTTCCCAGATACCACTGTAAATATATAGGGCTGGTTTCCAAGACACCATCGTAAATATATAGGGCTGGTTTCCCAGATACCACTGTAAATATATAGGGCTGGTTTCCCAGACACCACTTGTAAATATATAGGGCTGATTTCCCAGACACCACTGTAAATATATAGGGCTGGTTTCCCAGACAACACTGTAAATATATAGGGCTGGTTTCCAAGACACCATCGTAAATATATAGGGCTGGTTTCCCAGATACCACTGTAAATATATAGGGCTGGTTCCCCAGACACCACTGTAAATATATAGGGCTGGTTACCCAGACACCACTGTAAATATATAGGGCTGTTTTCCCAGATACCACTGTAAATATATAGGGCTGGTTTCCCAGACACCACTGTAAATATATAGGGCTGGTTTCCCAGATACCACTGTAAATATATAGGGCTGATTTCCCAGACACCACTGTAAATATATAGGGCTGGTTTCCCAGATACCACTGTAAATATATAGGGCTGATTTCCCAGACACCACTGTAAATATATAGGGCTGGTTTCCCAGATACCACTGTAAATATATAGGGCTGGTTTCCCAGATACCACTGTAAATATATAGGGCTGGTTTCCCAGACACCACTGTAAATATATAGGGCTGGTTTCCCAGATACCACTGTAAATATATAGGGCTGGTTTCCCAGATACCACTGCAAATATATAGGGCTGGTTTCCCAGACACCACTGTAAATATATAGGGCTGGTTTCCCAGATACCACTGTAAATATATAGGGCTGGTTTCCCAGATACCACTGTAAATATATAGGGCTGATTTCCCAGACACCACTGTAAATATATAGGGCTGGTTTCCCAGATACCACTGTAAATATATAGGGCTGGTTTCCCAGATACCACTGTAAATATATAGGGCTGGTTTCCCAGATACCACTGTAAATATATAGGGCTGGTTTCCCAGACACCACTATAAATATATAGGGCTGGTTTCCCAGATACCACTGTAATATAGGGCTGGTTTCCCAGACATGGTTTAGGCCTAGTCCTGGATGGAAAAAAAAGCACTTTCAATATATTATCTCTATTGAGAATACTTTTTAGTCCAAGACTAGGCCCTGTCTGGGAAACCTGCCAAGACTGTGTTCTATTTCCATCCAGTATGGTACTGATTAGTATGTGCTGCTGTACACAGAGCAGACAGTGGAGTCCTATGAACATCTGGCTCTGAAGATCCTTCACAGATGGACTGAGATTCCAGGGGTGGGGTGTAGACTTGTCCCAGAGCACATCGAGACACGGACTCTGTACAACAAGGCCAGACCAGGGATGGACCAGGTAACACATACCTTCTATCAAAAATAATCACATTACTTTTTTTTTTTTAAAGATATTATGCAATTTGTTCAACTTCACAAGTGTCTGTGTGTGTGTGTGTTTGTGTGTGGTTCAGGGCCAGCTCCAGATGTGGGTGGACATGTTCCCCATGGATATGCCCCACCCAGGACCCTCTGTGGACATCTCCCCTCGTAAACCTAAAGGGTAAGGCTTCGTACCTCTGTAGCACTAGGGCAGGTATACCCCAGGCTAGTTGAATAAAACAACCAGCTGTTATGATGTGATTGTATATGACATCAGTTGATTGATTGATTGTTGATCCTGTGAAGGTATGAGTGGATTGATTGTTGGTCCTGTGAAGGTATGAGTTGATTGAATGATTGTTGGTCCTGTGTAGATATGAGTTGATTGATTGATTGTTGATCCTGTGAAAGTATGAGTTGATTGATTGATGATTCAATGAAAGTATGAGTTGATTGATTGATTGTTGGTCCTGTGAAAGTACGAGTTGATTGATTGTTGATCCTGTGAAGGCATGAGTTGATTGATTGATTGTTGGTCTTGTGAAGATATGAGTTGAGAATCATCATCTGGAACACTGAAGATGTGATTCTGGAGGACACTAACTTCCTCACAGGAACACAGTCTAGTGACATCTACGTCAAAGGGTGAGTGGAACGACAATTTTTTTCAAACTTATCCAATATAAAACAGACATTGATGATTAGATTACATTCAGCTCATCCCTGAAGATCAAGCTTCTGAAACGGACCTTGATTGACCTTGTCGGTTCGGTTTTGAATACCCGTCTTAAAGATCTATTCTTTCCTGACTCGACCTTGCATTAACAGTAATTTAGTAATCTTTCTCTACTGTCATCCTCTCTATCTTTATCTACTGTCAACCTCTCTATATTTCTCTACTGTCCTCCTCTCTTCCTTTCTCTATTGTCATCCTCTATATCTTTCTCTACTGTCATCCTCTCTTTCTCTAAATTCATTCTCTCTTTCTTTACTGTCATTCTCTATCTTTCTCTACTGTACTCTATCTTTATTTACTGTCATTCTCACTCTTTCTCCACTGTGCTCCTCTCTATCTTTCTCTTTACTGTCCTCCACTCTATCTTTCTCTACTGTCCTCCTCTCACTCTTTCTCTACTGTCCTCCTCTCAATCTTTCTCCACTGTCCTCCTCTCTATCTTTCTCTACTGTCATCCTCTATATGTCTCTACTGTCATCATCTATCTTTCTCCACTGTCATCCGCTCTATCTTTCTCTACTGTGCTCCTCTCTATCTTTCTCTACTGTCCTCCTCTCAATCTTTCTCCACTGTCCTCCTCTCTATCTTTCTCTACTGTAATCCTCTCAATCTTTCTCTACTGTCATTCTCTCTATCTTTCTCTGTCATCCTCTCTAACTTTCTCTACTGTCATCCTCTCTTTCTCTACTATCATCCTCTCTTTCTCTACTGTCAGCCTCTATCTTTCTCTACTGTCATCCTCTATCTTTCTCCACTGTCATCCTCTCTATCTTTCTCTACTGTGCTCCTCTCTATCTTTCTCTACTGTCCTCCTCTCAATCTTTCTCAACTGTCCTCCTCTCTATCTTTCTCTACTGTCACCCTCTATCTTTCTCTACTGTAATCCTCTCAATCTTTCTCTACTGTCATTCTCTCTATCTTTCTCTGTCATCCTCTCTAACTTTCTCTACTGTCATCCTCTCTTTCTCTACTATCATCCTCTCTTTCTCTACTGTCAGCCTCTATCTTTCTCTACTGTCATCCTCTATCTTTCTCCACTGTCATCCTCTCTATCTTCTCTACTGTGCTCCTCTCTATCTTTCTCTACTGTCCTCCTCTCAATCTTTCTCAACTGTCCTCCTCTCTATCTTTCTCTACTGTCATCCTCTATCTTTCTCTACTGTAATCCTCTCAATCTTTCTCTACTGTCATTCTCTCTATCTTTCTCTGTCATCCTCTCTAACTTTCTCTACTGTCATCCTCTCTTTCTCTACTATCATCCTCTCTTTCTCTACTGTCAGCCTCTATCTTTCTCTACTGTCATCCTCTATCTTTCTCTACTGTCATCCTCTATCTTTCTCTACTGTCCTCCTCTCTCTATTTCTCTACTGTCATCCTCTATCGTTCTCTACTGTCATCCTCTATCTTTCTCTACTGTCCTCCTCTCTCTCTCTACTGTCATCTTCTCTATCTTTCTCTACTGTCCTCCTCTCTCTTTCTCTACTGCCATCCTCTCTATCTTTCTCTACTGTCATCCTCTCTATCTTTCTCTACTGTCATCCTCTATCTTTCTCTACGCTCATCCCCCCTATCTTTCTCTACTGTCATCCTCTCTCACTCAATAGTCTGAAAATATATTTGTATAATTGAATAATTTTTTCAGGTGGCTTAAGGGCATTGAGGACGATCGCCAGGAGACTGATGTTCACTACAACTCTCTGACTGGGGAGGGTAACTTCAACTGGCGCCTGGTGTTCCCCTTTAACTACCTGCCTGCCGAGAAGGTGGTGGTGGTCAGTAAGAGGGGGAGCATCTTCTCCCTGGACAAGACAGAGCAGAAGCTACCGGCCATGTTGGTGATGCAGGTCTGGGACTTTGAGAGGCTGTCATCTGATGACTTCTTGGGTAAGAGAGAGAAAGAGACACTGGTTTGACTCCTTTCCCTGGGCTGTCAGACAGTAGGCAATGGGAGGAAGGGGGACACGTTCATCTCAATGATCAGTATCAATCAGGGAAATCACATCCCAACCCAGAGCCTCTATTTTCCCATTAACACACTTTCTGTATGTGTGAAACAAGAGTTAAGATAGATGTTTCTCTGTTCGCAGGTACCGTGGAGCTGGATTTACATGGGTTTCCCCGCGGGGCCAAGTCAGCCAAGGCCTGTAAGATGGACATGCTGAAGGACAGTGTAGAGAAGATCTCCATCTTCCAACAGAAGAGGTCCAGGGGCTGGTGGCCCTTTGTCAAGGCTGAGGAGCTCACGGTACCAATACCATTCAACACCTTACTATGACGACAATTAGGCTGCTTCCCTAATGGCACCCTATTCCCTATATAGTGCACTACTTTAGACCAGAGAATGGCACCCTATTCCCTATATAGTGCACTACTTTTGACCAAAACCAAATTGGGCCTGGTGGGTGCCATTTCGGATGCAACCTACTGCCTAGGAGGTAGGGGTTAGGGGTTGTGCCTACTGCCTAGGAGGTAGGGGTTAGGGGTTGTGCCTACTGCCTAGGAGGTAGGGGTTAGGGGTTGTGCCTACTGCCTAGGAGGTAGGGGTTAGGGGTTGTGTCTCCTGCCTAGGAGGTAGGGGTTAGGGGTTGTGTCTACTGCCTAGGAGGTAGGGGTTAGGGGTTGTGCCTACTGCCTAGGAGGTAGGGGTTAGGGGTTGTGCCTACTGCCTAGGAGGTAGGGGTTAGGGGTTGTGTCTACTGCCTAGGAGGTAGGGGTTAGGGGTTGTGTCTACTGCCTAGGAGGTAGGGGTTAGGGGTTGTGTCTACTGCCTAGGAGGTAGGGTTTAGGGGTTGTGTCTACTGCCTAGGAGGTAGGGGTTAGGGGTTGTGTCTACTGCCTAGGAGGTAGGGGTTAGGGGTTGTGTCTACTGCCTAGGAGGTAGGGGATAGGGGTTGTGTCTACTGCCTAGGAGGTAGGGGTTAGGGGTTGTGTCTACTGCCTAGGAGGTAGGGGTTAGGGGTTGTGTCTACTGCCTAGGAGGTAGGGGTTAGGGGTTGTGCCTACTGCCTAGGAGGTAGGGGTTAGGGGTTAGGGGTTGTGTCTACTGCCTAGGAGGTAGGGGTTAGGGGTTGTGCCTACTGCCCAGGAGGTAGGGGTTAGGGGTTAGGGGTTGTGTCTACTGCCTAGGAGGTAGGGGTTAGGGGTTAGGGGTTAGGGGTTGTGTCTACTGCCTAGGAGGTAGGGGTTAGGGGTTGTGTCTACTGCCTAGGAGGTAGGGGTTAGGGGTTGTGCCTACTGCCCAGGAGGTAGGGGTTAGGGGTTAGGGGTTGTGTCTACTGCCTAGGAGGTAGGGGTTAGGGGTTAGGGGTTGTGTCTACTGCCTAGGACAGTGGTCACCAACCTTTTCTGAGTCAAGATCACTTTCGCAGTCGAGATCTACCATCTTCCACCTGATGGCGAAATTCGAGTCGCACCATATCTGCCTCATGCACAAATTCATGTTGTTCCTGTGACCAGAGAAAGTGAAATATTCCTCGATATTAAAATAGACACGACGAGCTGCTAATAACAATACAGACGCAGGGCTGTCGATACACTTGGCTACTCATTCATTGCAGCTGCAGCGCGAATGGAAGCGAGTGGAAGTACGGGGAAGTGCGTTTTGTTTTGTAATTGTGTTGAATAAAAACAGTGCTGGATAAAAAGTTAAACATGAACTCATTCATAAAAACAGAAGCTATTTGCTGTATTCTTTGACAGTCTCTCTGTGGACATGGTTTTAAAAGTTATTAAATAACCCTAACCCTAACCCTAACCCTAACCCATTAAATCTTACGTAGGCTAGATTCAAACTTTGCAGGGGCCGGGGAAGCTCTCCATTTAGCCACAGATCTCCCGGTCCACCAGGTAGGCGGAGTTTGTCTTTTCAGAGAAATTAAATGGTTCAAAATGGGAACTCTTTGCTTACCCGGTGTGCAGGGCTTCTGAATCAAGTGCACCTACCGCCAACAGGGCTTCTGAATCAAGTGCACCTACCACCAACAGGGCTTCTGAATCAAGTGCACCTACCACCAACAGGGCTTCTGAATCAAGTGCACCTACCACCAACAGGGCTTCTGAATCAAGTGCACCTACCACCAACAGCGCAACACAAAAAAAAAAAGGAGCGCAAGCCTTTATCATTGGCTTTTCTACAGAAACGTTTGGTCCAAGATTGAAGATCGACCAGTCGATTGCGATTGACCGGCTGGTGACCAATGGCTTAGGGGTAGGGTCTAGGGGTTGTCGTTACTGCATAGGGGGTAGGGGGTAGGGGTTGTGCCTACTTCCTAGGGGGTAGGGGTTGATTTGAGATTCAGGGGCATTAACATGTTGTTGTCTCCAGGGGAAAGTAGAGGCGGAGTTCCACCTGGTGACATCAGAGGAGGCAGAGAAGAATCCGGTTGGTCGAGCCCGCAAGGAGCCAGAACCCCTGGAAAAACCCAAGTATGATCTGCATTTTATATTGACCAATTAGAAAACTATTATATTCATCTCTCTAGCCATCCAGACAAGTCCTCCTCCTGCTTCATCAACATGTTTAACTGCTGATATAGGATCAGTGTTGTCATTTAGCTCATAATAAATAGGATGACATGGACAGAGG
>NW_028156397.1:0-14241 GCF_964263955.1 Coregonus lavaretus
AACGCATCTAACTAAAAAACACTTTCAATATATAGAGACAGATAAAACATATTGCCACACACATACACTCATTGGCCAGTTTATTAGGTACACCCATCTAGTACCGGGTCGGACCACGCTTTGCTTCCAGAATAGCCTGAATTCTTCGGGGTAGGGACCTAACCTGTGCCAGGAAAAAATTCCCCACAACATTACACCACCGCCACCAGCCTGTACCGTCGACACCATGCATGATGGGTCCATGGACTCATGCTGCTTACGCCAAATCCTGACTCTGCCGTCAGCATGACGCAACAGGAACCGGGGATTCTTCGGACGAGGCGATGTTTTTCCAGTGTTGGCGAACGCGTGCCCAGTGGAGCCGCTTCCTTTCGTTTTTAGCTGAACCTGGTGTGGTCGTCTGCTGGAAAAGCCCATCAATGACAAGGACCGAAGAGTTGTGCATTCCAAGATGCCGTTCTGCACCACCACTGATGTAATGCGCCGTTATTTGCTGATATTTATCTGTTTGTGGCCCGCCTGTTAGCTTGCATGATTCTTGCCATTCTCCTTCAACCTCTCATCAATGAGCTGTTTTCGCCCACAGGACTGACTTGATGTTTTTTGCACAATTTAGGGTCTGATTACTTATGTAAATAAGCTATTTCTGTTATTTATTTTCAATGCATTCGCTAAAATTTCAAAAAAAACTGTTTTCACTTTGTCATTATGGGGTATTGTGTGTAGATTGATGAGGATTTTTAAAATTTTTATTTAATTGATTTTCGAATAAGGCTGTAACGTGACACAATGTGGAAAAAGTCAAGGGGTCTGAATACTTTCCGAATGCACTGCATATGGACGTTAATACTCATCCCAGCATATACAGTACCATATGACTAACACTTTCTATTGAGACATTTCCCTTTTCCTCCCTACTATCTCTTTCACTAACATAACTCTCTCGCTCTCTCTCTCTCTCTCCCTCCCTCATTCCCTCCGTCATTCCCCCCCCCCCCTCCACCTGTCTCTCTGTTCCGATGGTAGGGCACATACTTTTCTGTTTTGGTTTCAACATTTTTGTATTTGTTTTCAATTTGGGAAAGAAAATTGCCCATAAGTCTATATAGTACTTAGAGTGTAGGAGGAAATGCAGCTCTGTCTCTACCTCTCCACGGGGGCAGAGTGAGCACAGCCTGTCCTCTCTGGGCAGCCAGGTTTGCCTGTGACGATCGGTCTCTATAGCCAGACTGTCCTCACTGAGTCTGTACCTAGTCATTATTTTCCTCAGTTTTCTATCAGGTCACAGTGGTTAGATATTCTGCCACCATGTACTCTCTGTTTGGAGCTGAAAAGCTTTTTTTTTTGTGGTGTCTTTCCAATAGGTGATATATTTATATTTTGCTTTGTGATTATTTGGTTGGGCCAGATTTTCTGAGCGCTGTCCTGAGGCTACTGACAACACAATACATATCAATACCCCACTATTACCACTGACACCACCATACATATCAATACCATACTATTACCACTGACACCACCATACATATCAATACCACACTATTACCACTGACACCACCATACATATCAATACCATACTATTACCACTGACACCACCATACATATCAATACCATACTATTACCACTGACACCACCATACATATCAATACCATACTATTACCACTGACACCACCATACATATCAATACCACACTATTACCACTGACACCACCATACATATCAATACCATACTATTACCACTGACACCACCATACATATCAATACCATACTATTACCACTGACACCACCATACATATCAATACCACACTATTACCACTGACACCACCATACATATCAATACCATACTATTACCACTGACACCACCATACATATCAATACCATACTATTACCACTGACACCACCATACATATCAATACCATACTATTACCACTGACACCACCATACATATCAATACCATACTATTACCACTGACACCACCATACATATCAATGCCACACTATTAACACTTACACCACCATACATATCAATTCCACACTATTACCACTGACACCACCATACATATCAATACCATACTATTACCACTGACACCACCATACATATCAATACCATACTATTACCACTGACACCACCATACATATCAATGCCACACTATTAACACTTACACCACCATACATATCAATACCACACTATTACCACTGACACCACCATATATATCAATACCACACTATTACCACTGACACCACCATACATATCAATACCATACTATTACTACTGACACCACCATACATATCAATACCATACTATTACCACTGACACCACCATATATATCAATACCACACTATTACCACTGACACCACCATATATATCAATACCATACTATTACTACTGACACCACCATACATATCAATACCACACTATTACCACTGACACCACCATACATATCAATACCACACTATTACCACTGACACCACCATACATATCAATACCACACTATTACCTCTGACACCACCATACATATCAATACCACACTATTACCACTGACACCACCATACATATCAATACCACACTATTACCACTGACACCACCATACATATCAATACCACACTATTACCACTGACACCACCATACATATCAATACCATACTATTACTACTGACAACACCATACATATCAATACCATGCTATTACCACTGACACCACCATACATATCAATACCACACTATTACCACTGACACCACCATACATATCAATACCATACTATTACCACTGACACCACCATACATATCAATACCACACTATTACCACTGACACCACCATACATATCAATACCACACTAATACCACTGACACCACCATACATATCAATACCACACTATTACCACTGACACCACCATACATATCAATACCATACTATTACTACTGACAACACCATACATATCAATACCATACTATTACCACTGACACCACCATACATATCAATACCACACTATTACCACTGACACCACCATACATATCAATACCATACTATTACCACTGACACCACCATACATATCAATACCACACTATTACCACTGACACCACCATACATATCAATACCACACTAATACCACTGACACCACCATACATATCAATACCATACTATTACCAATGACACCACCATACATATCAAAACCACACTATTACCACTGACACCACCATACATATCAATACCACACTATTACCATTGACACCACCATATATATCAATACCATACTATTACCACTGACACCACCATACATATCAATACCATACTATTAACACTGACACCACCATACATATCAATACCATACTATTACCACTGACACCACCATACATATCAATACCACACTATTACCACTGACACCACCATACATATCAATACCACACTATTACCACTGACACCACCATACATATCAATACCACACTATTACCACTGACACCACCATACATATCAATACCACACTATTACCACTGACACCACCATACATATCAATGCCACACTATTACCACTGACACCACCATACATATCAATACCACACTATTAACACTGACACCACCATACATATCAATACCATACTATTAACACTGACACCACCATACATATCAATACCATACTATTAACACTGACACCACCATACATATCAATACCATACTATTACCACTGACACCACCATACATATCAATACCACACTATTACCACTGACACCACCATACATATCAATACCACACTATTATCACTGACACCACCATACATATCAATACCACACTATTAACACTTACACCACCATACATATCAATACCACACTATTACCACTGACACCACCATATATATCAATACCACACTATTACCACTGACACCACCATACATATCAATACCATACTATTACTACTGACACCACCATACATATCAATACCATACTATTACCACTGACACCACCATATATATCAATACCACACTATTACCACTGACACCACCATATATATCAATACCATACTATTACTACTGACACCACCATACATATCAATACCACACTATTACCACTGACACCACCATACATATCAATACCACACTATTACCACTGACACCACCATACATATCAATACCACACTATTACCTCTGACACCACCATACATATCAATACCACACTATTACCACTGACACCACCATACATATCAATACCACACTATTACCACTGACACCACCATACATATCAATACCACACTATTACCACTGACACCACCATACATATCAATACCATACTATTACTACTGACAACACCATACATATCAATACCATACTATTACCACTGACACCACCATACATATCAATACCACACTATTACCACTGACACCACCATACATATCAATACACTACTATTACCACTGACACCACCATACATATCAATACCACACTATTACCACTGACACCACCATACATATCAATACCACACTAATACCACTGACACCACCATACATATCAATACCACACTATTACCACTGACACCACCATACATATCAATACCATACTATTACCACTGACACCACCATACATATCAATACCACACTATTACCACTGACACCACCATACATATCAATACCATACTATTACCACTGACACCACCATACATATCAATACCACACTATTACCACTGACACCACCATACATATCAATACCACACTAATACCACTGACACCACCATACATATCAATACCATACTATTACCAATGACACCACCATACATATCAAAACCACACTATTACCACTGACACCACCATACATATCAATACCACACTATTACCACTGACACCACCATATATATCAATACCATACTATTACCACTGACACCACCATACATATCAATACCATACTATTAACACTGACACCACCATACATATCAATACCATACTATTACCACTGACACCACCATACATATCAATACCACACTATTACCACTGACACCACCATACATATCAATACCACACTATTACCACTGACACCACCATACATATCAATACCACACTATTACCACTGACACCACCATACATATCAATACCACACTATTACCACTGACACCACCATACATATCAATGCCACACTATTACCACTGACACCACCATACATATCAATACCACACTATTAACACTGACACCACCATACATATCAATACCATACTATTAACACTGACACCACCATACATATCAATACCATACTATTAACACTGACACCACCATACATATCAATACCATACTATTACCACTGACACCACCATACATATCAATACCACACTATTACCACTGACACCACCATACATATCAATACCACACTATTATCACTGACACCACCATACATATCAATACCACACTATTACCACTGACACCACCATACATATCAATACCACACTATTACCACTGACATCACCATACATATCAATACCACACGATTACTACTGACACCACCATACATATCAATACCACACTATTACCACTGACACCACCATACATATCAATACCATACTATTACCACTGACACCACCATACATATCAATACCATACTATTAACACTGACACCACCATACATATCAATACCACACTATTACCACTGACACCACCATACATATCAATACCACACTATTACCACTGACACCACCATATATATCAATACCACACTATTACCACTGACACCACCATACATATCAATACCATACTATTACCACTGACACCACCATACATATCAATACCATACTATTACCACTGACACCACCATACATATCAATACCACACTATTACCACTGACACCACCATACATATCAATACCATACTATTACTACTGACACCACCATACATATCAATACTACACTATTACCACTGACACCACCATACATATCAATACTACACTATTACCACTGACACCACCATACATATCAATACCACACTATTACCACTGACACCACCATACATATCAATACCATACTATTACCACTGACACCACCATACATATCAATACCATACTATTACCACTGACACCACCATACATATCAATACCATACTATTACCACTGACACCACCATACATATCAATACCACATTATTACTATTATTATTGTCTACCTCAAATGCCTTATTATTATCTATACTGTTGCCTAGTCACTTTACCCTGCCTTCATGTACATATCTACCTCAAATACCTTGTACTTCCCTGTATATAGCTCCACATTGATCTGGTACTGGTACTCCCTGTATATAGCTCCACATTGATCTGGTACTGGTACTCCCTGTATATAGCTCCACATTGATCTGGTTAAGGTACTCCCTGTATATAGCTCCACATTGATCTGGTTAAGGTACTCCCTGTATATAGCTCCACATTGATCTGGTACTGGTACTCCCTGTATATAGCTCCACATTGATCTGGTACTGGTACTCCCTGTATATAGCTCCACATTGATCTGGTACTGGTACTCCCTGTATATAGCTCCACATTGATCTGGTACTGGTACTCCCTGTATATAGCTCCACATTGATCTGGTACTGGTACTCCCTGTATATAGCTCCACATTGATCTGGTCCTGGTACTCCCTGTATATAGCTCCACATTGATCTGGTACTGGTACGCCCTGTATATAGCTCCACATTGATCCTGTACTGGTACTTCCTGTATATAGCTCCACATTGATCTGATACTTCCTGTATATAGCTCCACATTGATCTGATACTTCCTGTATATAGCTCCACATTGATCTGATACTTCCTGTATATAGCTCCACATTGATCTGATACTTCCTGTATATAGCTCCACATTGATCTGGTACTTCCTGTGTATAGCTCCACATTAATCTGGTACTTCCTGTGTATAGCTCCACATTGATCTGGTACTTCCTGTGTATAGCTCCACATTGATCTGGTAACTTCTGTATATAGCTCCATATTGATCTGGTACTTCCTCTATATAGCTCCACATTGATGTGGTACTTCCTGTATATAGCTCCATATTGATCTGGTACTTCCTGTATATAGATCCAATAGCTTCATTCTTCTGTTTTCATTCCTCTTACTTTTTTATTTGTATTATTTAAAACAATTCTAACTCTGCATTGTTGGGAAAGTGCTCGTAAGGAATCATTTCACTGTAGTCCACAACTGTTGTATTCAGCGCTTGTGACGAATAAAATGTGATTTCATTTGATTTGAGAAGGTGATACACATCGTCAGAGCAGGTTAGTAGAATTAGAGGAATGACAAGGTGATTCACTAACATAGCAGGATAGTAGGATTAGAGGAATGAGTAATACAGAAATTGGATGCATACAGTATTTGTCTGTAATCATACAAATGCAGAGTATATAAAATGGGGTGAGAAGGTCAGGATACTGTAAGAGCTGGGATAAGTGGATCATAGAAATGTGTAATATAGATAATAATTCTACATAATGCTATGGGGGCGGGGCCAAGAAGGAGTATGGGGATGTGAGATCATAGAAATAGATCATATAGATTTCTAGTAGAGAAAATAAACGCTTACACTATATATGGTCAGGGTAAAGTAAGAGTGGGGTTAGTGATATCATAGAAATACATTAGTATAGAAATGTTATGCCTGAAAGGGTCTGTCAGGGTACATCCTTACAAAAAGCTAGTCTCTTCGATGCTCCTAACCACCTGATGGCAGGAAAGATGGAGAGAGAGAGAGTGAGGAGGGCCTACAGCAGCACCTAGTACTTCTGCACAGATTCTTTCAGACATTTACATCGTAAGTCATTTAGCAGACGCTGTTATCCAGAGCGACTTACAGTTAGTGAATACATTATTTTTATATTTTTTTCATACTGGCCCCCCGTGGGAATTGAACCCACAACCCGGGCGTTGCAAACGCCATGCTTTACCAACTGAGCTACATCCCTGCCGGCCATTCCCTCCCCTACCCTGGACCAATTGTGCGCCGCCCCATGGGTCTCCCGGTCACGGCCGGCTACGACAGAGCCTGGATTCGAAACAGGATCTCTAATGGCACAGCTAGCACTGCGATGCAGCGCCTTAGACCACTGCGCCACTCAGGAGTATAGAGGCCCTGGGCCCTGACAGTAAATCTCAGTAAGACAAAAATAATGGTGTTCCAAAAAAGGTCCAGTTGCCAGGACCACAAATACAAATTCCATCTAGACACCGTTGCCCTAGAGCACACAAAAAACTATACATACCTCGGCCTAAACATCAGCGCCACAGGTAACTTCCACATAGCTGTGAACAATCTGAGAGACAAGGCAAAAAGGGCCTTCTATGCCATCAAAAGGAACATAACATTTGACATACCAATTAGGATCTGGCTAAAAACCAACCAAGAATTCACAAAATGGGACAAACACCAAATTGAGACTCTGCATAAAGTTCAGCAAAGAAATCCTCTGTGTACAACGAAAAACACCAAATAATGCATGCAGAGCAGAATTAGGCTGATACCCGCTAATTATCAAAATCCAGAAAAGAGCCGTTAAATTCTATAACCACTTAAAAGGAAGTGATTCCCAAACCTTCCATAATAAAGCCATCACCTACAGAGAGATAAACTTGGAGAAGAGTCCCCTAAGAAAGCTGGTCCTGGGGCTCTGTTCACAAATACAAACAGACCCCACAGAGCCCCAGGACAGCAACAACAACACGAATAGAGAATTACTTGACACATTGGAAAGAATTAACAAAAAAACAGAGCAAACTAGAATGTTATTTGGCCCTAAACAGAGAGTACACAGTGGCAGAATACCTGACCACTGTGACTGACCCAAACTTAAGGAAAGCTTTGACTATGTACAGACTCAGTGAGCATAGCCTTGCTATTGAGAAAGGCCGCCGTAGGCAGACCTGGCTCTCAAGAGAAGACAGGCTATGTGCACACTGCCCACAAAATGAGGTGGAAACTGAGCTGCACTTCCTAAACTCCTGTAAAATGTATGACCATATTAGAGACACATATTTCCCTCAGATTACAGAGATCCACAAAGAATTTGAAAACAAACTTTGATAAACTCCCTTATCTACTGGGTGAAAAACCACAGTGTGCCATCACAGTAGAAAGATGTGTGACCTGTTGCCACAAGAAAAGGGCAACCAGTGAAAAACAAACACCATTGTAAATACAACCCATATTTATGTTTTATGTACTTTCCCATTTCTACTTTAACTATTTGCACATAGTTACAACACTGTAAATAGACATAATATGACATTTGAAATGTCTTTATTCTTTTGGAACTTCTGAGTGTAATGTTTACTGTTAATATTTATTGTTTATTTCACTTTTGTTTATTATCTACTTCACTTGCTTTGGCAATGTTAACATATGTTTCCCATGTCAATAAAGCCCTTAAATTGAAATTGAATTGAATTGAGAGGGAGAGAGAAGAAGAGGTGCATGTTGGAAATGATCACTTGCTCCAGTGGTAATCAGGGAGAAATAGCTGATGTTATGGATGTCTCCTGGATTAAACACCTTAAGCTGTTGACTGACCGCCGTGTGTGTGTGTGTGTGTGTGTGTGTGTGTGTGTGTGTGTGTGTGTGTGACCGTCAGGTAAATCAGTCTTAAAAACCAAGAACCAACAGCCCTACCTCATAATGATGTCATTTCAACTATCCTCGTCTTGTCCTGGAATAGGTTCTTATATGCTTATCTTACAACTGTCTTAGTGTAGTTGTTGTATCTTTATAGTTTCCTGCTCTACTCATACTCAATATCCTGTTTCAGGCTGCAGTAATCATGGTGACTGATCACTTCGACCAATCAATGACTTGTTGGTTAATCATGTGATTGAGAGCCAAGGAAGGCGCAGTGGGGTACAACACCATTTAAAGAGTACCGCAGTAGAGAAGTGTGTGTGTGCGTACGTGTGTGTATGTGTGTGTGTTTTTGTGTGTGTGTGTTTGTGTGTGCAGCAGCTAATAGTGCTGTAGTCAGGCGGACACTGGGACAATGCACGGCCCTCTGGGAAGGACCTGGACCTTGAATTTGCCCCTAATTAACTCGCTACTGTCCCTCATTTGGGAGGGAGGGAGGGAAGGAGAGAGAGACAGAGAGAGAGAGAGAGAGAGAGAGAGAGAGAGAGAGAGAGAGAGACAGAGACAGAGAGACAGAGAGACAGAGAGACAGCGAGACAGAGAGACAGAGAGAGAGACAGAGAGGGGTAGAGGGTGCCCCCCTAGGCACAACTACGACAACATAACCAACAAAAACGGGTCACAACTCCTGCAGCTCTGTCGCACACTGGGCATGTACATAGTCAATGGTAGGCTTCGAGGGGACTCCTATGGTAGGTACACCTATAGCTCATCTCTTGGCAGTAGTACTGTAGACTACTTTATCACTGACCTCAACCCAGAGTCTCTCAGAGCGTTCACAGTCAGCCCACTGACACCCCTATCAGATCACAGTCTACTTGAACAGAGCAATACTCAATCATCAGCTATCAAAGCCAAAGGAACTGAATAATATTAAGAAATGCTATAGATGGAAGGAAAGTAGTGTCGAAACAAACAAAAAACAATTAGGCAACAAAAAATTCAATCCCTTTTAGACAAATTCCTGGACAAAACGTTCCACTGTAATGGTGAAGGTGTAAACTTGGCAGTAGAAAACCTAAACAGTATATTTGACCTCTCAGTTTCCCTATCAAATCTAAAAATCTCTAACAGAAAACCGAAGAAAAGTAACAACAGTGACAAATGGTTTGATGAAGAATTCAAAAACCTAAGATAGAAATTGAGAAACCTATCCAACCAAAAACATAGACACCCAGAAAACCTGAGCCTACGCCTTCACTATGGTGTATCGCTAAATCAATACAGAAATACACTACGGAAAAAGAAGGAACATCATGTCAGAAATCAGCTCAATGTAATTGAAGAATCCATAGACTCTAACCACTTCTGGGAAAATTGGAAAACACTAAACAAACAACAACACGAAGAGCTATCTATCCAAAACGGAGATGTATGGGTAAACCACTTCTCCAATCTTTTTGGCCCTATAACAGAGAACAAACAGCAAAAAAATATACATGATCAAATGCAAATCTTAGAATCAACTATTAAAGACTACCAGAACCCACTGGATTCTCCAATTACATTGAATGAACTACAGGACAAAATACAAACCCTCCAACCCAAAAAGGCCTGTGGTGTTGATGGTATCCTCAATGAAATGATCAAATATACAGACCACAAATTCCAATTGGCTATATATTTAAACTCTTTAACATCATCCTTAGCTCTGGCATCTTCCCCAATATTTGGAACCATGGACTGATCACCCCAATCCACAAAAGTGGAGACAAATTTGACCCCAATAACTACTGTGGGATATGCGTCAACAGCAACCTTGGGAAAAGAGGGAAGAAAGACGAATAAGAGATGAACAGAGTAGTAGAGGGAGAGGGAGAGAGAGAGAAGGAGAGAGGGAGAGAAAGATAGTGGGTATTGATTTTATTAGCATAAAGAGCTGCAGTCATTTAAAGCAGTCCATGACCTCACTAACGGATCATTCCCATCCCTCACTCTCAGGGCAGAGGGACAGGAGGGAGGAGGGAGAGAGGAAGGGAGAGAGGGAGAGAGGGAGAGGAGGGAGAGAGGGAGGGAGAGAGAGAGAGAGGGAGGGAGAGAGGGAGAGAGGGAGAGAGGGAGGGAGAGAGGGAGAGAGGGAGAGAGGGAGGGAGGGAGGGAGGGAGAGAGGGAGGGACAGAGAGAGAGAGAGAGAGAGAGAGAGAGAGAGAGAGAGAGAGAGAGAGAGGGGGGGGGGGTTGAAGCGAAAGGGAGAGAGAGGGAAGAAGAAGACAGAAGGAGAGTGGAGAGAAGAGGAAAAGATTGAAAGAGGGAAAGAGGGAAAGAGGGAGTGGGTTGAGAGAGAGCTCACTTGGATCCCCTGCAATGTGACATCACAGAGACTTCTAAACCAGGCTGTCCCATTGGTCAATACCTCTAAACCCATCTGTCCACACCAGGCTTGTGGTCAGCTCCATTCATTCAGTTAATTAAACTCAATACAATATATATTCAACTCAATATCTTACATTATCATCTATAAGGACTGCTAATTACATTCATTTGTTTATCCTGTCAGAGGGGCAATATGAAGTATTGTATCCGTTGACATGTCAGCTTAATGACATCCTTCAGAGTCTTAAACCTAACGCCTCCATATGAAGGCCTAGTTCCCTTTCCCCCTTGCCATTTTTGACCCCGACCTCCTATATCCCATCATGCTTTTGCAGTAGGCACAGAGAGCAGCCCTAACTCCTGACCACTACTACGATGACCTCAGGTTACCCCTGGTGATGTCATTACAACATACAGTCACTGCCTGGTATGGCAACTGCTCGGCATCTGACCGCAAGGCGCTACAGAGGGTAGTGCGTACGGCCCAGTACATCACTGGGGCCCAAGCTTCCTGCCATCCAGGACCTATATACTAGCAGTGTCAGAGGAAAGCCCAATTGTCAAAGACCCCAGCCACCCTAGTCATAGACTGTTCTCTCTGCTACCGCACGGCAAGCGGTACTGGAGCGCCAAGTCTAGATCCAAAAGGCTCCTTAACAGCTTCTACCCTCAAGCTATAAGACTGCTGAACAATTGCGCTGCTGCTACTCTCTGTTTATTATCTATGCACAGTCACTTTAATAACTCTACCTACATGTACATATTACCTCAATTACCTCACTAACCTGTACCCCCGCACATTGACTCGGTACCGGTACCCCTGTATATAGCCTCGTTATTGTTATTTTATTGTGTTACTTTTTTTACTTTCGTTTATTTACTAAATATTTTCTGAACTCTATTTCTTGAACTCCATTGTTGGGTTAAGGGCTTGTAAGTAAGTAAGAGAGAGAGAGAGAGAGAGAGAGAGAGAGAGAGAGAGAGAGAGAGAGAGAGAGAGAGAGAGAGAGAGAGAGAGAGAGAGAGAGAGAGAGAGAGAGAGAGAGAGAGAGAGAGAGAGAGAGAGAGAGAGAGAGAGAGAGAGAGAGAGAGAGAGAAGGAGAGAGAGAGAGAGAGAGAGAGAGAGGAGAGAGAGAGATGAGAGAGAGAGAGAGAGAAGAGAGAAGAGAGAGAGAGAGAGAGAAGAGGACAGAGAAGAGAGAGAAAGAGAGAGAGAGGGAGGGAGGGAGGGAGGGAGGGAGGGACCCCAATCCACAAAAGTGGAGACAAATTTGACCCATTAACTACTGTGGGATATGCGTCAACATTAACCTTGGGAAAAGAGGGAAGAAAGACGAATAAGAGATGGACAGAGAAGTAGAGGGAGACAGGGACAGAGTAAGAGGGAGAGGGAGAGAGAGAGAGAGAGAGAGAGAGGAGAGAGAGAAGAGAGAGAGAGAGAGAGAGAGAGGGAGAGAGTGAGAGAGGAGAGAGAGAGAGAGAGAGAGAGGAGAGAGAGAGAGAGGAGAGAGAGAGAGAGAGAGAGAGGGGGGGGTGTTGAAGGAGGAGAGAGGGAGAAGAAGAAAGAAGGAGAGTGGAGAGAAGAGGAAAGAGGGAAAGAGGGAAAGAGGGAGTGGGTTGAGAGAGAGCTCACTTGGCTCCCCGCAATGTGACATCACAGAGACTTCTAAACCAGGCTGTCCCATTGGTCAATACCTCTAAACCCATCTGTCCACACCAGGCTTGTGGTCAGCTCCATTCATTCAGTTAATTAAACTCAATACAATATATATTCAACTCAATATCTTACATTATCATCTATAAGGACTGCTAATTACATTCATTTGTTTATCCTGTCAGAGGGGCAATATGAAGTATTGTATCCGTTGACATGTCAGCTTAATGCATCCTTCAGAGTCTTAAACCTAACGGCTCCATATGAAGGCCTAGTTCCCTTTCCCCCTTGCCATTTTGACCCCGACCTCCTATATCCCATCATGCTTTTGCAGTAGGCACAGAGAGCAGCCCTAACTCTGACCACTACTACGATGACCTCAGGTTACCCCTGGTGATGTCATTACAACATACAGTCACTGCCTGGTATGGCAACTGCTCGGCATCTGACCGCAAGGCGCTACAGAGGGTAGTGCGTACGGCCCAGTACATCACTGGGGCCCAAGCTTCCTGCCATCCAGGACCTATATACTAGGCAGTGTCAGAGGAAAGCCCAATTGTCAAAGACTCCAGCCACCCTAGTCATAGACTGTTCTCTCTGCTACCGCACGGCAAGCGGTACTGGAGCGCCAAGTCTAGATCCAAAAGGCTCCTTAA